>NW_027255514.1:0-42506 GCF_003086295.3 Arachis hypogaea
TAATAAAGGTCCAAGAAAGAGGATTACAAAAACAACTTAGAAGAGATCGACCTAACGAAGTCGGTCTCCTACAAAACAAGTTGTAAAAGTAATCCTGAAAGAGACCTAATAAAGGTCAAGAAAGAGGATTACAAAAACAACTTAGAAGAGATCGACCTAACGAAGTCGGTCTCCTACAAAGACAAGTTGTAAAAGTAATCCCTGAAAGAGACCTAATAAAGGTCCAAGAAAGAGGATTACAAAACAACTTAGAAGAGATCGACCTAACGAAGTCGGTCTCCTACAAAGACAAGTTGTAAAAGTAATCCCTGAAAGAGACCTAATAAAGGTCCAAGAAAGAGGATTACAAAAACAACTTAGAAGAGATCGACCTAACGAAGTCGGTCTCCTACAAAGACAAGTTGTAAAAGTAATCCCTGAAAGAGACCTAATAAAGGTCCAAGAAAGAGGATTACAAAAACAACTTAGAAGAGATCGACCTAACGAAGTCGGTCTCCTACAAAACAAGTTGTAAAAGTAATCCCTGAAAGAGACCTAATAAAGGTCCAAGAAAGAGGATTACAAAAACAACTTAGAAGAGATCGACCTAACGAAGTCGGTCTCCTACAAACAAGTTGTAAAAGTAATCCCTGAAAGAGACCTAATAAAGGTCCAAGAAAGAGGATTACAAAAAACAACTTAGAAGAGATCGACCTAACGAAGTCGGTCTCCTACAAAACAAGTTGTAAAAGTAATCCCTGAAAGAGACCTAATAAAGGTCCAAGAAAGAGGATTACAAAAACAACTTAGAAGAGATCGACCTAACGAAGTCGGTCTCCTACAAAACAAGTTGTAAAAGTAATCCCTGAAAGAGACCTAATAAAGGTCCAAGAAAGAGGATTACAAAAACAACTTAGAAGAGATCGACCTAACGAAGTCGGTCTCCTACAAAACAAGTTGTAAAAGTAATCCCTGAAAGAGACCTAATAAAGGTCCAAGAAAGAGGATTACAAAAACAACTTAGAAGAGATCGACCTAACGAAGTCGGTCTCCTACAAAGACAAGTTGTAAAAGTAATCCCTGAAAGAGACCTAATAAAGGTCCAAGAAAGAGGATTACAAAAAAACTTAGAAGAGATCGACCTAACGAAGTCGGTCTCCTACAAACAAGTTGTAAAAGTAATCCCTGAAAGAGACCTAATAAAGGTCCAAGAAAGAGGATTACAAAAAACTTAGAAGAGATCGACCTAACGAAGTCGGTCTCCTACAAAACAAGTTGTAAAAGTAATCCCTGAAAGAGACCTAATAAAGGTCCAAGAAAGAGGATTACAAAAACAACTTAGAAGAGATCGACCTAACGAAGTCGGTCTCCTACAAAGACAAGTTGTAAAAGTAATCCCTGAAAGAGACCTAATAAAGGTCCAAGAAAGAGGATTACAAAAACAACTTAGAAGAGATCGACCTAACGAAGTCGGTCTCCTACAAAGACAAGTTGTAAAAGTAATCCCTGAAAGAGACCTAATAAAGGTCCAAGAAAGAGGATTACAAAAACAACTTAGAAGAGATCGACCTAACGAAGTCGGTCTCCTACAAAACAAGTTGTAAAAGTAATCCCTGAAAGAGACCTAATAAAGGTCCAAGAAAGAGGATTACAAAAACAACTTAGAAGAGATCGACCTAACGAAGTCGGTCTCCTACAAAACAAGTTGTAAAAGTAATCCCTGAAAGAGACCTAATAAAGGTCCAAGAAAGAGGATTACAAAAACAACTTAGAAGAGATCGACCTAACGAAGTCGGTCTCCTACAAAACAAGTTGTAAAAGTAATCCCTGAAAGAGACCTAATAAAGGTCCAAGAAAGAGGATTACAAAAACAACTTAGAAGAGATCGACCTAAACGAATGGCTCCTACAGACACTGTAAAAGTAATCCTGAAGAGACCAAATAAAGGTCAAGAAAGAGGATTACAAAAAACAACTTAGAAGAGATCGACCTAACGAAGTGGTCCTCCTACAAACAAGTTTGTAAAAGTAATCCCTGAAAGAGACCTAATAAAGGTCCAAAGAAAGAGGATTACAAAACAACTTAGAAGAGATCGACCTAACGAAGTCGTCTCCTACAAACAAGTTGTAAAGTAATCCCTGAAAGAGACCTAATAAAGGTCTCAAGAAAGAGGATTACAAAAACACTTAGAAGAGATCGACCTACGAAGTCGGTCTCCTACAAAGACAAGTTGTAAAAGTAATCCCTGAAAGAGACTAATAAGGTCAAGAAAGATGATTACAAAAACAACTTAGAAAGATCGACCTAACGAAGTCGGTCTTTCTACAAACAAGTTGTAAAAGTAATCCCTGAAAGAGACCTAATAAAGGTCCAAGAAAGAGATTACAAAAACAACTTAGAAGAGATCGAACGGGCTAAATGAAGTCGGTTCCGGTACAAAACATAGTTGTAACAGTAAATCCCTGAAAGAGACCGAAAAAGGTCCAAGAAAGAGGATTGACAAAAACAACTTAGAAGAGATGACCCTAAACGAAGTCGGTCTCCTACAAAGACAAGTTGTAAAAGTAATCCCTGAAAGAGACCTAATAAGTCCAAGAAAGAAGGATTACAAAAACAACTTAGAAGAGATTGACCTAACGAATCGGTCTCTCTACAAAAGACAAGTTGTTAAAAAGTAATCCCTAAAAGAGACCTAATAAAGGTCCAGAAAGAGGATTCAAAAACAACTTAGAAGAGATCGACCTAAACGAAGTCGGTCTCCTACAAAGACAAGTTGTAAAAGTAATCCTGAAAGAGACCTAATAAAGGTCCAAGAAAGAGGATTACAAAACAACTTAGAAGAGATCGACCTAACGAAGTCGGTCTCCTAACAAAGACAAGTTGTAAAGTAATCCTGAAAGAGACCTAATAAAGGTCCAAGAAAGAGGATTACAAAAAACAACTTAAGAAGAGATCGACCTAAGCGAAGTCGGTCTCCTACAAAACAAGTTGTAAAAGTAATCCCTGAAAGAGACCTAAAAAGGTCCAAGAAGAGAATTACAAAAACAACTTAGAAGAGTCGACCTAACGAAGTCGGTCTCCTACAAGACAAGTTGTAAAAGTAATCCTGAAAGAGACTAATAAAGGTCCAAGAAAGAGGATTACAAAAACAACTTAGAAGAGATCGACCTAACGAAGTCGGTCTCGTACAAAACAAGTTGTAAAAGTAATCCCTGAAAGAGACCTAATAAAGGTCCAAGAAAGAGGATTTACAAAAACAACTTAGAAGAGATGGACCTAAACGAAGTCGGTCTCTACAAAGACAAGTTGTAAAAGTAATCCCTGAAAAGGACCTAATAAGGTCCAAGAAAGAAGATTACAAAAACAACTTAGAAGAGATCGACCTAACGAAGTCGGTTCCTCCTACAAAACAAGTTGTAAAAAGTAATTTCCTGAGAAAGAGACCTTAAATAAAGGTCAAGAAGGAGATTAGCAAAACCAACTTAGAAGAGATCGACCCTTAACGAAGTCGGTCTCCTACAAAGACAAGTTGTAAAAGTAATCCCTGAAAGAGACCTAATAAAGGTCCAAGAAAGAGGATTACAAAAACAACTTAGAAGAGATCGACCTAACGAAGGTCGGTCTCCTACAAAACAAGTTGTAAAAGTAATCCCTGAAAGAGACCTAATAAAGGTCCAAGAAAGAGGATTACAAAAACACTATGAAGAGTCGATCTACACGAAGTGTAGTCTCCCTAAAAGACAAGGTGTAAAAGTAATTCCCGTGAAGACGACCTAATGAAAGGTCCAAGAAAGAGGATAAAAAACAACTTGAAGAGATCCCTAACGAAGTCGGTCTCCTACAAAACAAGTTGTAAAGTAATCCCTGAAAGAGACCTAATAAAGGTCTAAGAAAGGATTAAAAACAACTTAGAAGAGATCACCTAACGAAGTCGGTCTCCTACAAAACAAGTTGTAAAAGTAATCCCTGAAAGGACCTAATAAAGGTCCAAGAAAGAGGATTACAAAAACAACTTAGAAGAGATGCCTAACGAGTCGGCTCTACAAAGACAGTTGTAAAAAATCCTGAAAGACCTAATAAAGGTCCAGAAAGAGGATTACAAAAAATTAGAAGAGATCGAGCTAATGAAGTCGGTCCTCCTACAAAGACAAGTTGTAAAAGTAATCCCTGAAAGAGACCTAATAAAGGTCCAAGAAGAGGATTACAAAAACAACTTAGAAGAGATCGACCTAACGAAGTGGTCTCCTACAAAGACAAGTTGTAAAAAGTAATCCTGAAAGAGACCTAATAAAGGTCCAAGAAAGAGGATTACAAAAACAACTTAGAAGAGATCGACCTAACGAAGTCGGTCTCCTCTACAAAACAAGTTGTAAAAGTAATCCCTGAAAGAGACCTAATAAAGGTCCAAGAAAGAGGATTAAAAAACAACTTAGAAGAGATTGACATAGAACGAAGTCGGTCTCCTACAAAGACAGGTTGTAAAAGTAATCCTGAAAGAGACCTAATAAAGGTCCAAGAAAGAGGATTACAAAAACAACTTAGAAGAGATCGACCTAACGAAGTCGGTCTCCTACAAACAAGTTGTAAAAGTAATCCCTGAAAGAGACCTAATAAAGGTCCAAGAAAGAGGATTACAAAAACAACTTAGAAGAGATCGACCTAACGAAGTCGGTCTCCTACAAAACAAGTTGTAAAAGTAATCCCTGAAAGAGAGACCTAATAAAGGTCCAAGAAAGAGGATTACAAAAACAACTTAGAAGAGATCGACCTAACGAAGTCGGTCTCCTACAAAAGACAAGTTGTAAAAAGTAATCCCTGAAGAGACTAATAAAGGTCCAAGAAAGAGGATTACAAAAACAACTTAGAAGAGATCGACCTAAGAAGTCGGTCTCCTACAAAGACAAGTTGTAAAAGTAATCCCTGAAAGAGACCTAATAAAGGTCCAAGAAAGAGGATTACAAAAACAACTTAGAAGAGATCGACCTAACGAAGTCGGTCTCCTACAAAACAAGTGTAAAAGAATCCCTGAAAGAGACCAATAAGGTCTAAGAAAGATATAAAAAAACTAGAAAATGACCTAACGAAGTCGTCCCTACAAAACAAGTTGTAAAAGTAATCCCTGAAAGAGACCTAATAAAGGTCCAAGAAAGATATTACAAAAACACTTAGAAGAGATGACCTAACGAAGTCGGTCTCCTACAAGACAAGTTGTAAAAGTAATCCCTGAAAGCGACCTAATAAAGGTCCAAGAAAGAGGATTACAAAAACAACTTAGAAGAGATCGACCTAACGAAGTCGGTCTCCTACAAAACAAGTTGTAAAAGTAATCCCTGAAAGAGACCTAATAAAGGTCCAAGAAAGAGGATTACAAAACAACTTAGAAGAGATCGACCTAGACGAAGTCGGTCTCTACAAAGACAAGTTGTAAAAGTAATCCCTGAAAGAGACCTAATAAAGGTCAAGAAAGAGGATTACAAAAATCAACTTAGAAGAGATCGACCTAACGAAGTCGGTCTCCTACAAAACAAGTTGTAAAAGTAATCCTAAAGAGACCTAATAAAGGTCCAAGAAAGAGGATTACAAAAACAACTTAGAAGAGATCGACCTAAAGAAGTCGGTCTCGTACAAAACAATTGTAAAAGTAATCCCTGAAAGAGACCTAATAAAGGTCAAGAAAGAGATTACAAAAACAACTTAGAAGAGATGACCTAACGAAGTCGGTCTCCTACAAAACAAGTTGTAAAAGTAATCCCTGAAAGAGACCTAATAAAGGTCCAAGAAAGAGGATTACGAAAACAACTTAGAAGAGATCGACCTAACGAAGTCGGTCTCCTACAAGACAAGTTGTAAAAGTAATCCCTGAAAGAGACCTAATAAGGTCCAAGAAAGAGGATTACAAAAACCAAACTTAGAAGGAAGAGGATCGACCTAACGAAGTCGGTCTCCTACAAAACAAGTTGTAAAAGTAATCCTGAAAGAGACCTAATAAAGGTCCAGAAAGAGGATTACAAACAACTTAGAAGAGATCGACCTAAAGAAGTCGGTCCCTACAAAGACAAGTTGTAAAAGTAATCCCTGAAAGAGACCTAATAAAGGTCCAAGAAAGAGGATTACAAAACAACTTAGAAGAGATCGACCTAACGAAGTCGGCCTCCTACAAAACAGTTGTAAAAGTAATCCCTGAAAGAGACCTAATAAAGGTCCAAGAAAGAGGATTACAAAAACAACTTAGAAGAGATGACCTAACGAAGTCGGCTCCTACAAAGACAAGTTGTAAAAGTAATCCGCTGAAAGAGACCTAATAAAGGGTCCAAGAAAGAGGATTACAAAAAAACTTAGAAGAGATCGACCTAACGAAGTCGGTCTCCTACAAAACAAGTTGTAAATATAATTCCCTGAAAGAGACCTAATAAAGGTCCAAGAAAGAGGATTTCAAAAACAACTTAGAAGAGATCGACCTAACGAAGTCGGTCCTCTACAAAGACAAGTTGTAAAAGTAATCCCTGAAAGAGACCTAATAAAGGTCCAAGAAAGAGGATTACAAAACAACTTAGAAGAGATCGACCTAACGAAGTCGGTCTCCCTACAAAGACAAGTTGTAAAAGTAATCCCTGAAAAGAGCCTAATAAAGGTCCAAGAAAGAGATTACAAAAACAACTAGAAGAGATCGACCTAACGAAAGTCGTCTCCTACAAAAACAAGTTGTAAAAGTAATCCCTGAAAGAGACCTAATAAAGGTCCAAGAAAGAGGATTACAAAACAACTTAGAAGAGATCGACCTAAACGAAGTCGGTCTCCTACAAAGCAAGTTGTAAAAGTAATCCCTGAAAGAGAACCTAATAAAGGTCCAAGAAAGAGGATTACAAAAACAACTTAGAAGAGGTCGACCTAACGAAGTCGGTCTCCTACAAAACAAAGTGTAAAAGTAATCCCTGAAAGAGACCTAATAAAGGTCCAAGAAAGAGGATTACAAAAACAACTAGAAGAGTTGACCTAACCGAAGTCGTCTCCTACAAAGACAAGTTGTAAAAGTAATCCCTGAAAGAGACCTAATAAAGGTCCAAGAAAGAGGATTACAAAAACAACTTAGAAGAGATCGACCTAAGAAGTCGGTCTCCCTACAAAACAGTTGTAAAAGTAATCCCTGAAAGAGACCTAATAAAGGTCCAAGAAAGAGGATTACAAAACAACTTAGAAGAGATCGACCTAACGAAGTCGGTCTCCTACAAAACAAGTTGTAAAAGTAATCCCTGAAAGAGACCTAATAAAGGTCCAAGAAAGAGGATTACAAAAACAACTTAGAAGAGATCGACCTAACGAAGTCGGTCTCCTACAAAGACAAGTTGTAAAAGTAATCCTGAAAGAGACCTAATAAAGGTCCAAGAAAGAGGACTTCACAAAAAAAACTTAGAAGAGGTCGACCTAACGAAGTCGGTCTCCTACAAAGACAGTTGTAAAAGTAATCCCTGAAAGAGACCTAATAAAGGTCCAAGAAAGAGGATTACAAAAAACAACTTAGAAGAGATCGACCTAACGAAGTCGGTCTCCTACAAAGACAAGTTGTAAAGTAATCCCTGAAAGAGACCTAATAAAGGTCCAAGAAAGAGGATTACAAAAACAACTTAGAAGAGATCGACCTAACGAAGTCGGTCTCTACAAAACAAGTTGTAAAAGTAATCCCTGAAAGAGACTAATAAAGGTCAAGAAAGAGGATTACAAAAACAACTAGAAGAGATTGACCTAAAGAAGTCGGTCTCCTACAAAGACAAGTTGTAAAAGTAATCCCTGAAAGAGACCTAATAAAGGTCCAAGAAAGAGATTACAAAAACAACTTAGAAGAGGTCGACCTAAGAAGTCGGTCTCCTACAAAGACAAGTTGTAAAAGTAATCCCTGAAAGAGACCTAATAAAGGTCCAAGAAAGAGGATTACAAAAACAACTTAGAAGAGATCGACCTAACGAAGTCGGGTCTCCTACAAAGACAAGTTGTAAAAGTAATCCCTGAAAGAGACCTAATAAAGGTCCAAGAAAGAGGATTACAAAAACAACTTAGAAGAGATCGACCTAACGAAGTCGTCTCCTACAAAACAAGTTGTAAAAGTAATCCCTGAAAGAGACCTAATAAAGGTCCAAGAAAGAGGATTACAAAAACAACTTAGAAGAGATCGACCTAACGAAGTCGGTCTCCTACAAAGACAAGTTGTAAAAGTAATCCCTGAAAGAGACCTAATAAAGGTCCAAGAAAGGATTACAAAAACAACTTAGAGAGATCGACCTAACGAAGTCGGTCTCCTACAAAACAAGTTGTAAAAGTAATCCCTGAAAGAGACCTAATAAAGGTCCAAGAAGAGGATTACAAAACAACTAGAAAGATCGACTAAAAATCGGTCTCCTACAAACAAGTTGTAAAAGTAATCCCAAAGAGACCTAATAAAGGTCCAAGAAAGAGATTACAAAAACAACTTAGAAGAGATCGACCTAACGAAGTCGGTCTCTACAAAACAAGTTGTAAAAGTAATCCCTGAAAGAGACCTAATAAAGGTCCAAGAAAGAGGATTACAAAAACAACTTAGAAGAGATCGACCTAACGAAGTCGTCTCCTACAAAACAAGTGTAAAAGTAATCCTGAAAGAGACCTAATAAAGTCCAAGAAAGAGGATTACAAAAACACTTAGAAGAGATCGACCTAACGAAGTCGGTCTCTACAAAGACAAGTTGTAAAAGTAATCCCTGAAAGAGACCTAATAAAGGTCCAAGAAAGAGATTACAAAAACAACTTAGAAGAGATCGACCTAACGAAGTCGGTCTCCTACAAAACAAGTTGTAAAAGTAATCCCTGAAAGAGACCTAATAAAGGTCCAAGAAAGAGGATTACAAAAAACTTAGAAGAGATCGACCTAACGAAGTCGGTCTCCTACAAAGACAAGTGTAAAGTAATCCCTGAAAGAGACCTATAAAGGTCCAAGAAAGAGGATTACAAAAACAACTTAGAAGAGATCGACCTAAGAAGTCGGTCTCTACAAAACAAGTTGTAAAAGTAATCCCTGAAAGAGACCTAATAAAGGTCAAGAAAGATGATTACAAAACAACTTAGAAGAGATCGACCTAACGAAGTCGGTCTCCTACAAAACAAGTTGTAAAAGTAATCCCTGAAAGAGACCTAATAAAGGTCCAAGAAAGAGGATTACAAAAACAACTTAGAAGAGATCGACCTAAGAAGTCGGTCTCTACAAAGACAAGTTGTAAAAGTAATCCCTGAAAGAGACCTAATAAAGGTCCAAGAAAAGGATTACAAAAACAACTTAGAAGAGTCGACCTAACGAAGTCGGTCTCCTACAAAACAAGTTGTAAAAGTAATCCCTGAAGAGACCTAATAAAGGTCCAAGAAAGAGGATTACAAAAAACTTAGAAGAGATCGACCTAACGAAGTCGGTCTCCTACAAAGACAGTTGTAAAAGTAATCCCTGAAAGAGACCTAATAAAGGTCCAAGAAAGAGGATTACAAAAACAACTAGAAGAGATCGACCTAAAGAAGTCGGTCTCCTACAAAACAAGTTGTAAAAGTAATCCCTGAAAGAGACCTAAAAAGGTCCAAGAAAGAGGATTACAAAAACAACTTAGAGAGATCGACCTAACGAAGTCGGTCTCCTACAAAGACAAGTTGTAAAAGTAATCCCTGAAAGAGACCTATAAAGGTCCAAGAAAGAGGATTACAAAAACAACTTAGAAGAGATCGACCTAACGAAGTCGGTCTCCTACAAAGACAAGTTGTAAAAGTAATCCCTGAAAGAGACCTAATAAAGGTCCAAGAAAGAGGATTACAAAAACAACTTAGAAGAGATCGACCTAAGAAGTCGGTCTCCTACAAAACAAGTTGTAAAGTAATCCCTGAAAGAGACCTAATAAAGGTCCAAGAAAGAGGATTACAAAAACAACTTAGAAGAGATCGACCTAACGAAGTCGGTCTCCTACAAAACAAGTTGTAAAAGTAATCCCTGAAAGAGACCTAATAAAGGTCCAAGAAAGAGGATTACAAAAACAACTTAGAAGAGATCGACCTAACGAAGTCGGTCTCCTACAAAACAAGTTGTAAAAGTAATCCCTGAAAGAGACCTAATAAAGGTCCAAGAAAGAGGATTACAAAAACAACTTAGAAGAGATCGACCTAAACGAAGTCGGTCTCCTACAAAGACAAGTTGTAAAAGTAATCCCTGAAAGAGACCTAATAAAGGTCCAAGAAAGAGGATTACAAAAACAACTTAGAAGAGATCGACCTAACGAAGTCGGTCTCCTACAAAGACAAGTTGTAAAAGTAATCCCTGAAAGAGACCTAATAAAGGTCCAAGAAAGAGGATTACAAAAACAACTTAGAAGAGATCGACCTAACGAAGTCGGTCTCCTACAAAACAAGTTGTAAAAGTAATCCCTGAAAGAGACCTAATAAAGGTCCAAGAAAGAGATTACAAAAACAACTTAGAAGAGATCGACCTAACGAAGTCGGTCTCCTACAAAACAAGTTGTAAAAGTAATCCCTGAAAGAGACCTAATAAAGGTCCAGAAAGAGGATTACAAAAACAACTTAGAGAGATCGACCTAAAGAAGTCGGTCTCCTACAAAACAAGTTGTAAAAGTAATCCCTGAAAGAGACCTAATAAAGGTCCAAGAAAGAGATTACAAAAACAACTTAGAAGAGATCGACCTAACGAAGTCGGTCTCCTACAAAACAAGTTGTAAAAGTAATCCCTGAAAGAGACCTAATAAAGGTCCAAGAAAGAGGATTACAAAAACAACTTAGAAGAGATCGACCTAACGAAGTCGGTCTCCTACAAAACAAGTTGTAAAAGTAATCCCTGAAAGAGACCTAATAAAGGTCCAAGAAAGAGGATTACAAAAACAACTTAGAAGAGATCGACCTAACGAAGTCGGTCTCCTACAAAACAAGTTGTAAAAGTAATCCCTGAAAGAGACCTAATAAAGGTCAAGAAAGAGGATTACAAAAACAACTTAGAAGAGATCGACCTAACGAAGTCGGTCTCCTACAAAGACAAGTTGTAAAAGTAATCCCTGAAAGAGACCTAATAAAGGTCCAAGAAAGAGGATTACAAAAACAACTTAGAAGAGATCGACCTAACGAAGTCGGTCTCCTACAAGACAAGTTGTAAAGTAATCCCTGAAAGAGACCTAATAAAGGTCCAAGAAAGAGGATACAAAAACAACTTAGAAGAGATCGACCTAACGAAGTCGGTCTCCTACAAAACAAGTTGTAAAAGTAATCCCTGAAAGAGACCTAATAAAGGTCCAAGAAAGAGGATTACAAAAACAACTTAGAAGAGATCGACCTAACGAAGTCGGTCTCCTACAAAACAAGTTGTAAAAGTAATCCCTGAAAGAGACCTAATAAAGGTCCAAGAAAGAGGATTACAAAAACAACTTAGAAGAGATTGACCTAACGAAGTCGGTCTCCTACAAAGACAAGTTGTAAAAGTAATCCCTGAAAGAGACCTAATAAAGGTCCAAGAAAGAGGATTACAAAAACAACTTAGAAGAGATCGACCTAACGAAGTCGGTCTCCTACAAAGACAAGTTGTAAAAGTAATCCCTGAAAGAGACCTAATAAAGGTCCAAGAAAGAGGATTACAAAAACAACTTAGAAGAGATCGACCTAACGAAGTCGGTCTCCTACAAAACAAGTTGTAAAAGTAATCCCTGAAAGAGACCTAATAAAGGTCCAAGAAAGAGGATTACAAAAACAACTTAGAAGAGATCGACCCTAGACGAAGTCGGTCTCCTACAAAGACAAGTTGTAAAAGTAATCCCTGAAAGAGACCTAATAAAGGTCCAAGAAAGAGGATACAAAAACAACTTAGAAGAGATCGACCTAACGAAGTCGGTCTCCTACAAAGACAAGTTGTAAAAGTAATCCCTGAAGAGACCTAATAAAGGTCCAAGAAGAGGATTACAAAAACAACTTAGAAGAGATCGACCTAACGAAGTCGGTCTCCTACAAAGACAAGTTGTAAAAGTAATCCCTGAAAGAGACCTAATAAAGGTCCAAGAAAGAGGATTACAAAAACAACTTAGAAGAGATCGACCTAACGAAGTCGGTCTCCTACAAAACAAGTTGTAAAAGTAATCCCTGAAAGAGACCTAATAAAGGTCCAAGAAAGAGGATTACAAAAACAACTTAGAAGAGATCGACCTAACGAAGTCGGTCTCCTACAAAACAAGTTGTAAAGTAATCCCTGAAGAGACCTAATAAAGGTCAAGAAAGAGGATTACAAAAACAACTTAGAAGAGATCGACCTAACGAAGTCGGTCTCCTACAAAACAAGTTGTAAAAGTAATCCCTGAAAGAGACCTAATAAAGGTCCAAGAAAGAGGATTACAAAAACAACTTAGAAGAGATCGACCTAACGAAGTCGGTCTCCTACAAAGACAAGTTGTAAAAGTAATCCCTGAAAGAGACCTAATAAAGGTCCAAGAAAGAGATTACAAAAACAACTTAGAAGAGATCGACCTAAGAAGTCGGTCTCCTACAAAACAAGTTGTAAAAGTAATCCCTGAAAGAGACCTAATAAAGGTCCAAGAAAGAGATTACAAAAACAACTTAGAAGAGATGACCTAACGAAGTCGGTCTCCTACAAAACAAGTTGTAAAAGTAATCC
This sequence comes from Arachis hypogaea, assembly GCF_003086295.3. Taxonomy (NCBI): domain Eukaryota; kingdom Viridiplantae; phylum Streptophyta; class Magnoliopsida; order Fabales; family Fabaceae; genus Arachis; species Arachis hypogaea. Next base: position 12,644 of record NW_027255514.1, read on the forward strand.
CTGAAAGAGACCTAATAAAGGTCCAAGAAAGAGGATTACAAAAACAACTTAGAAGAGATCGACCTAACGAAGTCGGTCTCCTACAAAACAAGTTGTAAAAGTAATCCCTGAAAGAGACCTAATAAAGGTCCAAGAAAGAGATTACAAAAACAACTTAGAAGAGATCGACCTAACGAAGTCGGTCTCCTACAAAGACAAGTTGTAAAAGTAATCCTAAAGAGACCTAATAAAGGTCCAAGAAAGAGGATTACAAAAACAACTTAGAAGAGATCGACCTAACGAAGTCGGTCTCCTACAAAACAAGTTGTAAAAGTAATCCCTGAAAGAACCTAATAAAGTCCAAGAAAGAGGATTACAAAACAACTTAGAAGAGATCGACCTAACGAAGTCGGTCTCCTACAAAACAAGTTGTAAAAGTAACCTGAAAGAGACCTAATAAAGGTCCAAGAAAGAGGATTACAAAAACAACTTAGAAGAGATCGACCTAACGAAGTCGGTCTCCTACAAAAACAAGTTGTAAAAGTAATCCCTGAAAGAGACCTAATAAAGGTCCAAGAAAGAGGATTACAAAACAACTTAGAAGAGATCGACCTAACGAAGTCGGTCTCCTACAAAACAAGTTGTAAAAGTAATCCCTGAAAGAGACCTAATAAAGGTCCAAGAAAGAGGATACAAAAACAACTTAGAAGAGATCGACCTAAAGAAGTCGGTCTCCTACAAAACAAGTTGTAAAAGTAATCCCTGAAAGAGACCTAATAAAGGTCCAAGAAAGAGGATTACAAAAACAACTTAGAAGAGATCGACCTAACGAAGTCGGTCTCCTACAAAGACAAGTTGTAAAAGTAATCCCTGAAAGAGACCTAATAAAGGTCCAGAAAGAGGATTACAAAAACACTTAGAAGAGATTGACCTAACGAAGTCGGTCTCCTACAAAACAAGTTGTAAAAGTAATCCCTGAAAGAGACCTAATAAAGGTCCAAGAAAGAGGATTACAAAAAACAACTTAGAAGAGATCGACCCTAACGAAGTCGTCTCCTACAAAGACAAGTTGTAAAAGTAATCCCTGAAAGAGACCTAATAAAGGTCCAAGAAAGAGGATTACAAAAACAACTTAGAAGAGATCGACCTAACGAAGTCGGTCTCCTACAAGACAAGTTGTAAAGTAATCCCTGAAAGAGACCTAATAAAGGTCCAAGAAAGAGGATTACAAAAACAACTTAGAAGAGATCGACCTAACGAAGTCGTCTCCTACAAAACAAGTTGTAAAAGTAATCCCTGAAAGAGACCTAATAAAGGTCCAAGAAAGAGGATTACAAAAACAACTTAGAAGAGATCGACCTAACGAAGTCGGTCTCCTACAAAACAAGTTGTAAAAGTAATCCCTGAAAGAGACCTAATAAAGGTCCAAGAAAGAGGATTACAAAAACAACTTAGAAGAGATCGACCTAAAGAAGTCGGTCTCCTACAAAACAAGTTGTAAAAGTAATCCCTGAAAGAGACCTAATAAAGGTCCAAGAAAGAGGATTACAAAAACAACTTAGAAGAGATCGACCTAACGAAGTCGGTCTCCTACAAAACAAGTTGTAAAAGTAATCCCTGAAAGAGACCTAATAAAGGTCCAAGAAAGAGGATTACAAAAACAACTTAGAAGAGATCGACCTAACGAAGTCGGTCTCCTACAAAGACAAGTTGTAAAAGTAATCCCTGAAAGAGACCTAATAAAGGTCCAAGAAAGAGGATTACAAAAACAACTTAGAAGAGATCGACCTAACGAAGTCGTCTCCTACAAGACAAGTTGTAAAAGTAATCCCTGAAAGAGACCTAATAAAGGTCCAGAAAAGAGGATTACAAAAACAACTTAGAAGAGATGACCTAACGAAGTCGGTCTCCTACAAAGACAAGTTGTAAAAGTAATCCTGAAAGAGACCTAATAAAGGTCCAAGAAAGAGGATACAAAAACAACTTAGAAGAGATCGACCTAACGAAGTCGGTCTCCTACAAAACAAGTTGTAAAAGTAATCCCTGAAAGAGACCTAATAAAGGTCCAAGAAGAGATTACAAAAACAACTTAGAAGAGATCGACCTAACGAAGTCGGTCTCCTACAAAACAAGTTGTAAAAGTAATCCCTGAAAGAGACCTAATAAAGGTCCAAGAAAGAGGATTACAAAAACAACTTAGAAGAGATCGACCTAACGAAGTCGGTCTCCTACAAAGACAAGTTGTAAAAGTAATCCCTGAAAGAGACCCTAATAGGTCCAAGAAAGAGGATTACAAAACAACTTAGAAAGATCGACCTAACGAAGTCGGTCTCCTACAAAACAAGTTGTAAAAGTAATCCCTGAAAGAGACCTAATAAAGGTCCAAGAAAGAGATTACAAAAACAACTTAGAAGAGATCGACCTAACGAAGTCGGTCTCCTACAAAACAAGTTGTAAAAGTAATCCCTGAAAGAGACCTAATAAAGGTCCAAGAAAGAGGATTACAAAAACAACTTAGAAGAAGATCTGGACCTAACGAAGTCAGGTCTCCTACAAGAGACAAGTTGTAAAAGTAATCCCTGAAAAGACCTAATAAAGGTCCAAAGAAAGAGGATTACAAAAAAACTTAGAAAGAGATCGACCTAAACGAAGTCGGTCTCCTACAAAGACAAGTTGTAAAAGTAATCCCTGAAAGAGACCTAATAAAGGTCCAAGAAAGAGGATTACAAAAACAACTTAGAAGAGATCGACCTAACGAAGTCGGTCTCCTACAAAACAAGTTGTAAAAGTAATCCCTGAAAGAGACCTAATAAAGGTCCAAGAAAGAGGATTACAAAAACAACTTAGAAGAGATCGACCTAACGAAGTCGGTCTCCTACAAAACAAGTTGTAAAAGTAATCCTGAAAGAGACCTAATAAAGGTCCAAGAAAGAGGATTACAAAAACAACTTAGAAGAGATCGACCTAACGAAGTCGGTCTCCTACAAAACAAGTTGTAAAAGTAATCCCTGAAAGAGACCTAATAAAGGTCCAAGAAAGAGGATTACAAAAACAACTTAGAAGAGATCGACCTAACGAAGTCGGTCTCCTACAAAACAAGTTGTAAAAGTAATCCCTGAAAGAGACCTAATAAAGGTCCAAGAAAGAGGATTACAAAAACAACTTAGAAGAGATCGACCTAACGAAGTCGGTCTCTACAAAACAAGTTGTAAAAGTAATCCCTGAAAGAGACCTAATAAAGGTCCAAGAAAGAGGATTACAAAAACAACTTAGAAGAGATCGACCTAACGAAGTCGGTCTCCTACAAAACAAGTTGTAAAAGTAATCCCTGAAAGAGACTAATAAAGGTCCAAGAAAGAGGATTACAAAAACAACTTAGAAGAGATCGACCTAACGAAGTCGGTCTCCTACAAAACAAGTTGTAAAAGTAATCCCTGAAAGAGACCTAATAAAGGTCCAAGAAAGAGGATACAAAACAACTTAGAAGAGATCGACCTAACGAAGTCGGTCTCCTACAAAGACAAGTTGTAAAAGTAATCCCTGAAAGAGACCTAATAAAGGTCCAAGAAAGAGGATTACAAAAACAACTTAGAAGAGATCGACCTAACGAAGTCGGTCTCCTACAAAACAAGTTGTAAAAGTAATCCCTGAAAGAGACCTAATAAAGGTCCAAGAAAGAGGATTACAAAAACAACTTAGAAGAGATCGACCTAAAGAAGTCGGTCTCCTACAAAGACAAAGTTGTAAAAGTAATCCCTGAAAGAGACCTAATAAAGGTCCAAGAAAGAGGATTCAAAAACAACTTAGAAGAGATCGACCTAACGAAGTCGGTCTCCTACAAAACAAGTTGTAAAAGTAATCCCTGAAAGAGACCTAATAAAGGTCCAAGAAAGAGGATTACAAAAACAACTTAGAAGAGATCGACCTAACGAAGTCGGTCTCCTACAAAGACAAGTTGTAAAAGTAATCCCTGAAAGAGACCTAATAAAGGTCCAAGAAAGAGGATTACAAAAACAACTTAGAAGAGATCGACCTAACGAAGTCGGTCTCCTACAAACAAGTTGTAAAAGTAATCCTGAAAGAGACCTAATAAAGGTCCAAGAAAGAGGATTACAAAACAACTTAGAAAGATCGACCTAACGAAGTCGGTCTCCTACAAAACAAGTTGTAAAAGTAATCCCTGAAAGAGACCTAATAAAGGTCCAAGAAAGAGGATTACAAAAACAACTTAGAAGAGATCGACCTAACGAAGTCGGTCTCCTACAAAACAAGTTGTAAAAGTAATCCCTGAAAGAGACCTAATAAAGGTCCAAGAAAGAGGATTACAAAACAACTTAGAAGAGATCGACCTAACGAAGTCGGTCTCCTACAAAGACAAGTTGTAAAAGTAATCCCTGAAAGAGACCTAATAAAGGTCCAGAAAGAGGATTACAAAAACAACTTAGAAGAGATCGACCTAACGAAGTCGGTCTCCTACAAACAAGTTGTAAAAGTAATCCCTGAAAGAGACCTAATAAAGGTCCAAGAAAGAGGATTACAAAAACAACTTAGAAGAGATCGACCTAACGAAGTCGGTCTCCTACAAGACAAGTTGTAAAAGTAATCCATGAAAGAGACCTAATAAAGGTCCAAGAAAGAGGATTACAAAAAAACTTAGAAGAGATCGACCTAACGAAGTCGGTCTCTACAAAGACAAGTTGTAAAAGTAATCCCTGAAAGAGACCTAATAAAGGTCCAAGAAAGAGGATTACAAAAACAACTAGAAGAGATCGACCTAACGAAGTCGTCTCCTACAAAAACAAGTTGTAAAAGTAATCCCTGAAAGAGACCTAATAAAGGTCAAGAAAGAGGATTACAAAAACAACTTAGAAGAGATCGACCTAACGAAGTCGGTCTCCTACAAAACAAGTTGTAAAAGTAATCCCTGAAAGAGACCTAATAAAGGTCCAAGAAAGAGGATTACAAAAACAACTTAGAAGAGATCGACCTAACGAAGTCGGTCTCCTACAAAGACAAGTTGTAAAAGTAATCCCTGAAAGAGACCTAATAAAGGTCCAAGAAAGAGGATTACAAAAACAACTTAGAAGAGATCGACCTAACAAGTCGGTCTCCTACAAAACAAGTTGTAAAAGTAATCCCTGAAGAGACCTAATAAAGGTCCAAGAAAGAGGATTACAAAAACAACTTAGAAGAGATCGACCTAACGAAGTCGGTCTCCTACAAAACAAGTTGTAAAAGTAATCCCTGAAAGAGACCTAATAAAAGGTCCAAAGAAAGAGGATTACAAAAACAACTTAGAAGAGATCGACCTAACGAAGTCGGTCTCCTACAAAGACAAGTTGTAAAAGTAATCCCTGAAAGAGACCTAATAAAGGTCCAAGAAAGAGGATTACAAAAACAATTAGAAGAGATCGACCTAACGAAGTCGGTCTCCTACAAAGACAAGTTGTAAAAGTAATCCCTGAAGAGACCTAATAAAGGTCCAAGAAAGAGGATACAAAAAAACTTAGAAGAGATCGACCTAACGAAGTCGGTCTCCTACAAAGACAAGTTGTAAAAGTAATCCCTGAAAGGAGACCTAATAAAGGTCCAAGAAAGAGGATTACAAAAACAACTTAGAAGAGATCGACCTAACGAAGTCGGTCTCCTACAAAACAAGTTGTAAAAGTAATCCCTGAAAGAGACCTAATAAAGGTCCAAGAAAGAGGATTACAAAAACAACTTAGAAGAGATCGACCTAACGAAGTCGGTCTCCTACAAAGACAAGTGTAAAAGTAATCCCTGAAAGAGACCTAATAAAGGTCCAAGAAAGAGGATTACAAAAACAACTTAGAAGAGATCGACCTACGAAGTCGGTCTCTACAAAGACAAGTTGTAAAAGTAATCCCTGAAAGAGACCTAATAAAGGTCCAAGAAAGAGGATTACAAAAACAACTTAGAAGAGATGACCTAACGAAGTAGTCTCCTACAAACAAGTTGTAAAAGTAATCCTGAAAGAGACCTAATAAAGGTCCAAGAAAGAGGATAACAAAAACAACTTAGAAGAGATCGACTAACGAAGTCGGTCTCCTACAAACAAGTGTAAAAGTAATCCCTGAAAGAGACCTAATAAAGGTCCAAGAAAGAGGATTACAAAAACAACTTAGAAGAGATCGACCTAACGAAGTCGGTCTCCTACAAAACAAGTGTAAAAGTAATCCCTGAAAGAGACCTAATAAAGGTCCAAGAAAGAGGATTACAAAAACAACTTAGAAGAGATCGACCTAACGAAGTCGGTCTCCTACAAAACAAGTTGTAAAAGTAATCCCTGAAAGAGACCTAATAAAGGTCCAAGAAAGAGGATTACAAAAACAACTTAGAAGAGATCGACCTAACGAAGTCGGTCTCCTACAAAGACAAGTTGTAAAAGTAATCCCTGAAAGAGACCTAATAAAGGTCCAAGAAAGAGGATTACAAAACACTTAGAAGAGATCGACCTAACGAAGTCGGTCTCCTACAAAACAAGTTGTAAAAGTAATCCCTGAAAGAGACCTAATAAAGGTCCAAGAAAGAGGATACAAAAACAACTTAGAAGAGATCGACCTAACGAAGTCGGTCTCCTACAAAGACAAGTTGTAAAAGTAATCCCTGAAAGAGACCTAATAAAGGTCCAAGAAAGAGGATTACAAAAACAACTTAGAAGAGATCGACCTAACGAAGTCGGTCTCCTACAAAACAAGTTGTAAAAGTAATCCCTGAAAGAGACCTAATAAAGGTCCAAGAAAGAGGATTACAAAAAACAACTTAGAAGAGATGACCTAACGAAGTCGGTCTCCTACAAAGACAAGTTGTAAAAGTAATCCCTGAAAGGACCTAATAAAGGTCCAAGAAAGAGGATTACAAAAACAACTTAGAAGAGATCGACCTAACGAAGTCGTCTCCTACAAAACAAGTTGTAAAAGTAATCCCTGAAAGAGACCTAATAAAGGTCCAAGAAAGAGGATACAAAAACAACTTAGAAGAGATCGACCTAACGAAGTCGGTCTCCTACAAAGACAAGTTGTAAAAGTAATCCCTGAAAGAGACCTAATAAAGGTCCAAGAAAGAGGATTACAAAAACAACTTAGAAGAGATCGACCTAACGAAGTCGGTCTCCTACAAAACAAGTTGTAAAAGAATCCCTGAAAGAGACCTAATAAAGGTCCAAGAAAGAGGATTACAAAAACAACTTAGAAGAGATCGACCTAAACGAAGTCGGTCTCCTACAAAAGACAAGTTGTAAAAGTAATCCCTGAAAGAGACCTAATAAAGGTCAAGAAAGAGGATTACAAAACACTTAGAAGAGATCGACCTAACGAAGTCGTCTCCTACAAAACAAGTTGTAAAAGTAATCCCTGAAAGAGACCTAATAAAGGTCCAAGAAGAGGATTACAAAAACAACTTAGAAGAGATCGACCTAACGAAGTCGGTCTCCTACAAAGACAAGTTGTAAAAGTAATCCCTGAAAGAGACCTAATAAAGGTCCAAGAAAGAGGATTACAAAAACAACTTAGAAGAGATCGACCTAACGAAGTCGGTCTCCTACAAAACAAGTTGTAAAAGTAATCCCTGAAAGAGACCTAATAAAGGTCCAAGAAAGAGGATTACAAAAACAACTTAGAAGAGATCGACCTAACGAAGTCGGTCTCCTACAAAGACAAGTTGTAAAAGTAATCCCTGAAGAGACCTAATAAGGTCCAAGAAAGAGGATTACAAAACAACTTAGAAGAGGACCTAACGAAGTCGGTCTCCTACAAAACAAGTTGTAAAAGTAATCCTGAAAGAGACCTAATAAAGGTCCAAGAAAGAGGATTACAAAAACAACTTAGAAGAGATCGACCTAACGAAGTCGGTCTCCTACAAAACAAGTTGTAAAAGTAATCCCTGAAAGAGACCTAATAAAGGTCCAAGAAAGAGGATTACAAAACAACTTAGAAGAGATCGACCTAACGAAGTCGGTCTCTACAAAGCAAGTTGTAAAAGTAATCCCTGAAAGAGACCTAATAAAGGTCCAAGAAAGAGGATTACAAAAACAACTTAGAAGAGATGACCTAACGAAGTCGGTCTCCTACAAAGACAAGTTGTAAAAGTAATCCCTGAAAGAGACCTAATAAAGGTCCAAGAAAGAGGATTACAAAAACAACTTAGAAGAGATCGACCTAACGAAGTCGGTCTCCTACAAAGACAAGTTTAAAGTAATCCCTGAAAGAGACCTAATAAAGTCAAGAAAAGGATTACAAAAAAAACTTAGAAGAGATCGACCTAACGAAGTCGGTCTCCTACAAAACAAGTTGTAAAGTAATCCCTGAAAGAGACCTAATAAAGGTCCAAGAAAGAGGATTACAAAAACAACTTAGAAGAGATCGACCTAACGAAGTCGGTCTCCTACAAAACAAGTTGTAAAAGTAATCCCTGAAGAGACCTAATAAAGGTCCAAGAAAGAGGATTACAAAAACAACTTAGAAGAGATCGACCTAACGAAGTCGGTCTCCTACAAAGACAAGTTGTAAAAGTAATCCCTGAAGAGACCTAATAAAGGTCCAAGAAAGAGGATTACAAAACAACTTAGAAGAGATCGACCTAACGAAGTCGGTCTCCTACAAAAACAAGTTGTAAAAGTAATCCCTGAAAGAGACCTAATAAAGGTCCAAGAAGAGATTACAAAAACAACTTAGAAGAGATGACCTAACGAAGTCGGTCTCCTACAAAGACAAGTTGTAAAAGTAATCCCTGAAAGAGACCTAATAAAGGTCCAAGAAAGAGGATTACAAAAAACAACTTAGAAGAGATTCGACCTAACGAAGTCGGTCTCCTACAAAACAAGTTGTAAAAGTAATCCCTGAAAGAGACCTAATAAAGGTCCAAGAAAGAGGATTACAAAAACAACTTAGAAGAGATCGACCTAACGAAGTCGGTCTCCTACAAAACAAGTTGTAAAAGTAATCCCTGAAAGAGACCTAATAAAGGTCCAAGAAAGAGATTACAAAAACAACTTAGAAGAGATCGACCTAACGAAGTCGGTCTCCTACAAAACAAGTTGTAAAAGTAATCCCTGAAGAGACCTAATAAAGGTCAAGAAAGAGGATTACAAAAACAACTTAGAAGAGATCGACCTAACGAAGTCGGTCTCCTACAAAGACAATTGTAAAAGTAATCCCTGAAAGAGACCTAATAAAGGTCCAAGAAAGAGGATTACAAAAACAACTAGAAGAGATCGACCTAACGAAGTCGGTCTCCTACAAAGACAAGTTGTAAAGTAATCCTGAAAGAGACCTAATAAAGGTCCAAGAAAGAGGATTACAAAAACAACTTAGAAGAGATCGACCTAAAGAAGTCGGTCTCGTACAAAACAAGTTGTAAAAGTAATCCCTGAAAGAGACCTAATAAAGGTCAAGAAAGAGGATTACAAAAAACAACTTAGAAGAGATCGACCTAACGAAGTCGGTCTCCTACAAAGACAAGTTGTAAAAGTAATCCCTGAAAGAGACCTAATAAAGGTCCAAGAAAGAGGATTACAAAAACAACTTAGAAGAGATCGACCTAACGAAGTCGGTCTCCTACAAAACAAGTTGTAAAAGTAATCCCTGAAAGAGACCTAATAAAGGTCCAAGAAAGAGGATTACAAAAACAACTTAGAAGAGATCGACCTAACGAAGTCGGTCTCCTACAAAGACAAGTTGTAAAAGTAATCCCTGAAAGAGACCTAATAAAGGTCCAAGAAAGAGGATTACAAAAACAACTTAGAAGAGATCGACCTAACGAAGTCGGTCTCCTACAAAGACAAGTTGTAAAAGTAATCCCTGAAAGAGACCTAATAAAGGTCCAAGAAAGAGGATTACAAAACAACTTAGAAGAGATGACCTAACGAAGTCGGTCTCCTACAAAGACAAGTTGTAAAAGTAATCCCTGAAAGAGACCTAATAAGGTCCAAGAAAGAGGATTACAAAAACAAATAGAAGAGATCGACCTAACGAAAGTCGGTCTCCTACAAAACAAGTTGTAAAAGTAATCCCTGAAAGAGACCTAATAAGGTCCAAGAAAGAGGATTACAAAAACAACTTAGAAGAGATCGACCTAACGAAGTCGGTCTCCTACAAAGCAAGTTGTAAAAGTAATCCCTGAAAGAGACCTAATAAAGGTCCAAGAAAGAGATTACAAAAACAACTTAGAAGAGATCGACCTAACGAAGTCGGTCTCCTACAAAACAAGTTGTAAAAGTAATCCCTGAAAGAGACCTAATAAAGGTCCAAGAAAGAGATTACAAAAACAACTTAGAAGAGATGACCTAACGAAGTCGTCTCCTACAGAGACAAGTTGTAAAAGTAATCCTGAAAGAGACCTAATAAAGGTCCAAGATAGAGGATTACAAAAAAACTTAGAAGAGATCGACCTAACGAAGTCGGTCTCCTACAAAGACAAGTTGTAAAAGTAATCCCTGAAAGAGACCTAATAAAGGTCAAGAAAGAGGATACAAAAAACAACTTAGAAGAGATCGACTAACGAAGTCGGTCTCCTACAAAGACAAGTTGTAAAAGTAATCCCTGAAAGAGACCTAATAAAGGTCCAAGAAAAGAGGATTACAAAAACAACTTAGAAGAGATCGACCTAACGAAGTCGGTCTCCTACAAAGACAAGTTGTAAAAGTAATCCCTGAAAGAGACCTAATAAAGGTCCAAGAAAGAGGATTACAAAAACAATAGAAGAGATCGACCTAACGAAGTCAGTCTCCTACAAAGACAAGTTGTAAAAGTAATCCCTGAAAGAGACCTAATAAAGGTCCAAGAAAGAGGATTACAAAAACAACTTAGAAGAGATCGACCTAAAGAAGTCGGTCTCCTACAAAGACAAGTTGTAAAAGTAATCCCTGAAAGAGACCTAATAAAGGTCCAAGAAAGAGATTACAAAAACAACTTAGAAGAGATCGACCTAACGAAGTCGGTCTCCTACAAAACAAGTTGTAAAAGTAATCCCTGAAAGAGACTAATAAAGGTCCAAGAAAGAAGATTACAAAACAACTTAGAAGAGATCGACTAACGAAGTCGGGTCTCCTACAAACAAGTTGTAAAAGTAATCCCTGAAAGAGACCTAATAAAGGTCCAAGAAAGAGGATTACAAAAACAACTTAGAAGAGATCGACCTAAACGAAGTCGGTCTCCTACAAAACAAGTTGTAAAAGTAATCCCTGAAAGAGACCTAATAAGGTCCAAGAAAGAGGATTACAAAAACAACTTAGAAGAGATCGACCTAACGAAGTCGGTCTCCTACAAAACAAGTTGTAAAAGTAATCCCTGAAAGAGACCTAATAAAGGTCCAAGAAAGAGATTACAAAAACAACTTAGAAGAGATCGACCTAACGAAGTCGGTCTCCTACAAAACAAGTTGTAAAAGTAATCCCTGAAAGAGACCTAATAAAGGTCCAAGAAAGAGGATTACAAAAACAACTTAGAAGAGATCGACCTAACGAAGTCGGTCTCCTACAAAACAAGTTGTAAAAGTAATCCCTGAAAGAGACCTAATAAAGGTCCAAGAAAGAGGATTACAAAAACAACTTAGAAGAGATCGACCTAACGAAGTCGGTCTCCTACAAAGACAAGTTGTAAAAGTAATCCCTGAAAAGAGACCTAATAAAGGTCCAAGAAAGAGGATTAAAAAACAACTTAGAAGAGATCGACCTAACGAAGTCGGTCTCCTACAAGACAAGTTGTAAAAGTAATCCCTGAAAGAGACCTAATAAAGGTCCAAGAAAGAGGATTACAAAAACAACTTAGAAGAGATCGACCTAACGAAGTCGGTCTCCTACAAAGACAAGTTGTAAAAGTAATCCCTGAAAGAGACCTAATAAAGGTCCAAGAAAGAGGATTACAAAAACAACTTAGAAGAGATCGACCTAACGAAGTCGGTCTCCTACAAAGACAAGTTGTAAAAGTAATCCCTGAAAGAGACCTAATAAAGGTCCAAGAAAGAGGATTACAAAAACAACTTAGAAGAGATCGACCTAACGAAGTCGGTCTCCTACAAAGACAAGTTGTAAAAGTAATCCCTGAAAGAGACCTAATAAAGGTCCAAGAAGAGGATTACAAAAACAACTTAGAAGAGATCGACCTAACGAAGTCGGTCTCCTACAAAGACAAGTTGTAAAAGTAATCCCTGAAAGAGACCTAATAAAGGTCCAAGAAAGAGGATTACAAAAACAACTTAGAAGAGTCGACCTAACGAAGTACGGTCTCCTACAAAGACAAGTTGTAAAAAGTAATCCCTGAAAGAGACCTAATAAAGGTCTAAGAAAGAGGATATACAAAACAACTTAGAAGAGATCGACCTAACGAAGTCGGTCTCCTACAAAACAAGTTGTAAAAGTAATCCCTGAAAGAGACCTAATAAAGGTCCAAGAAAGAAGATTACAAAAACAACTTAGAAGAGATCGACCTAACGAAGTCGGTCTCCTACAAAACAAGTTGTAAAAGTAATCCCTGAAAGAGACCTAATAAAGGTCCAAGAAAGAGGATTACAAAAACAACTTAGAAGAGATCGACCTAACGAAGTCGGTCTCCTACAAAACAAGTTGTAAAAGTAATCCCTGAAAGAGACCTAATAAAGGTCCAAGAAAGAGGATTACAAAAACAACTTAGAAGAGATCGACCTAACGAAGTCGGTCTCCTACAAAACAAGTTGTAAAAGTAATCCCTGAAAGAGACCTAATAAAGGTCCAAGAAAGAGGATTACAAAAACAACTTAGAAGAGATCGACCTAACGAAGTCGGTCTCCTACAAAGACAAGTTGTAAAAGTAATCCCTGAAAGACCTAATAAAGGTCCAAGAAAGAGGATTACAAAAACAACTTAGAAGAGATTGACCTAACGAAGTCGGTCTCTACAAAGACAAGTTGTAAAAGTAATCCCTGAAAGAGACCTAATAAAGGTCCAAGAAAGAGGATTACAAAAACAACTTAGAAGAGATCGACCTAAGAAGTCGGTCTCGTACAAAGACAAGTTGTAAAAGTAATCCCTGAAAGAGACCTAATAAAGGTCCAAGAAAGAGGATTACAAAAACAACTTAGAAGAGGACGACCTAACGAAGTCGGTCTCCTACAAAACAAGTTGTAAAAGTAATCCCTGAAAGAGACTAATAAAGGTCCAAGAAAGAGGATTACAAAAACAACTTAGAAGAGATCGACCTAACGAAGTCGGTCTCCTACAAAGACAAGTTGTAAAAGTAATCCCTGAAAGAGACCTAATAAAGGTCAAGAAAGAGGATTACAAAACAACTTAGAAGAGATCGACCTAACGAAGTCGGTCTCCTACAAAACAAGTTGTAAAAGTAATCCCTGAAGAGACCTAATAAAGGTCCAAGAAAGAGGATTACAAAAACAACTTAGAAGAGATCGACCTAACAGAAGTCGGTCTCCTACAAAGACAAGTTGTAAAAGTAATCCCTGAAAGAGACCTAATAAAGGTCCAAGAAAGAGGATTACAAAAACAACTTAGAAGAGATCGACCATAACGAAGTCAGTCTCCTACAAAGACAAGTTGTAAAAGTAATCCTGAAAGAGACCTAATAAAGGTCCAAGAAAGAGGATTACAAAAACAACTTAGAAGAGATCGACCTAACGAAGTCGGTCTCCTACAAAACAAGTTGTAAAAGTAATCCCTGAAAGAGACCTAATAAAGGTCCAAGAAAGAGGATTACAAAAACAACTTAGAAGAGATCGACCTAACGAAGTCGGTCTCCTACAAAACAAGTTGTAAAAGTAATCCCTGAAAGAGACCTAATAAAGGTCCAAGAAAGAGGATTACAAAAACAACTTAGAAGAGATCGACCTAACGAAGTCGGTCTCCTACAAAGACAAGTTGTAAAAGTAATCCTGAAAGAGACCTAATAAAGGTCCAAGAAAGAGATTACAAAAACACTTAGAAGAGATCGACCTAACGAAGTCGGTCTCCTACAAAGACAAGTTGTAAAAGTAATCCCTGAAAGAGACCTAATAAAGGTCCAAGAAAGAGGATTACAAAAAAACTTAGAAGAGATCGACCTAACGAAGTCGGTCTCCTACAAACAAGTTGTAAAAGTAATCCCTGAAAGAGACCTAATAAAGGTCCAAGAAAGAGGATTACAAAAACAACTTAGAAGAGATCGACCTAACGAAGTCGGTCTCCTACAAAGACAAGTTGTAAAGTAATCCCTGAAAGAGACCTAATAAAGGTCCAAGAAAGGATTACAAAAACAACTTAGAAGAGATCGACCTAACGAAGTCGGTCTCCTACAAAACAAGTTGTAAAAGTAATCCCTGAAAGAGACCTAATAAAGGTCCAAGAAAGAGATTACAAAAACAATAGAAGAGATCGACCTAACGAAGTCGGTCTCCTACAAGACAAGTTGTAAAAGTAATCCCTGAAAGAGGACCTAATAAAGGTCCAAGAAAGAGGATTACAAAACAACTTAGAAGAGATCGACCTAATGAAGTCGGTCTCCTACAAAACAAGTTGTAAAAGTAATCCCTGAAAGAGACCTAATAAAGGTCCAAGAAAGAGGATTACAAAAACAACTAGAAGAGATGACCTAACGAGTCGGCTCCTACAAACAAGTTGTAAAAGTAATCCTAAAGAGACTAATAAAGGCCAAGAAAGATTACAAAAAACTAGAAGAGATCGACCTAAGAGTCGGTCTCCTACAAAGACAAGTTGTAAAAGTAATCCCTGAAAGAGACCTAATAAAGGTCCAAGAAAGAGGATTACAAAAACAACTTAGAAGAGATCGACCTAACGAAGTCGGTCTCCTACAAAGACAAGTTGTAAAAGTAATCCCTGAAAGAGACCTAATAAAGGTCCAAGAAAGAGGATTACAAAAACAACTTAGAAGAGTCGACCTAACGAAGTCGGTCTCCTACAAGACAAGTTGTAAAAGTAATCCCTGAAAGAGACCTAATAAAGGTCAAGAAAGAGGATTACAAAAACAACTTAGAAGAGATCGACCTAACGAAGTCGGTCTCCTACAAAACAAGTTGTAAAAGTAATCCCTGAAAGAGACCTAATAAAGGTCCAAGAAAGAGGATTACAAAAACAACTTAGAAGAGATCGACCTAACGAAGTCGGTCTCCTACAAAACAAGTTGTAAAAGTAATCCCTGAAAGAGACCTAATAAAGGTCCAAGAAAGATGATTACAAAAAACAACTTAGAAGAGATCGACCTAACGAAGTCGGTCTCCTACAAAACAAGTTGTAAAAGTAATCCCTGAAAGAGACCTAATAAAGGTCCAAGAAAGAGGATTACAAAAACAACTTAGAAGAGTCGACCTAACGAAGTCGGTCTCCTACAAAACAAGTTGTAAAAGTAATCCCTGAAAGAGACCTAATAAAGGTCCAAGAAAGAGGATTACAAAAACAACTTAGAAGAGATCGACCTAAGAAGTCGGTCTCCTACAAAACAAGTTGTAAAAGTAATCCCTGAAAGAGACCTAATAAAAGGTCCAAGAAAGAGGATTACAAAAACAACTTAGAAGAGATCGACCTAACGAAGTCGGTCTCTACAAAGACAAGTTGTAAAAGTAATCCCTGAAAGAGACCTAATAAAGGTCCAAGAAAGAGGATTACAAAAACAACTTAGAAGAGATCGACCTAACGAAGTCGGTCTCCTACAAAAAAGTTGTAAAAGTAATCCCTAAAAGACTAATAAAGTCAAGAAAGAGGATTACAAAAACAACTTAGAAGAGATCGACCTAACGAAGTCGGTCTCCTACAAACAAGTTGTAAAAGTAATCCTGAAAGAGACCTAATAAAGGTCCAAGAAAGAGGATTACAAAAACAACTTAGAAGAGATCGACCTAACGAAGTCGGTCTCCTACCAAAACAAGTTGTAAAAGTAATCCCTGAAGAGGACCTAATAAAGGTCCAAGAAAGAGGATTACAAAAACAACTTAGAAGAGATCGACCTAACGAAGTCGGTCTCCTACAAAGACAAGTTGTAAAAGTAATCCCTGAAAGAGACCTAATAAAGGTCCAAGAAAGAGGATTACAAAAACAACTTAGAAGAGATCGACCTAACGAAGTCGGTCTCCTACAAAGACAAGTTGTAAAAGTAATCCCTGAAAGAGACCTAATAAAGGTCCAAGAAAGAGGATTACAAAAACAACTTAGAAGAGATCGACCTAACGAAGTCGGTCTCCTACAAAACAAGTTGTAAAAGTAATCCCTGAAAGAGACCTAATAAAGGTCAAGAAAGAGGATTACAAAAACAACTTAGAAGAGATCGACCTAACGAAGTCGGTCTCCTACAAAGACAAGTTGTAAAAGTAATCCCTGAAAGAGACCTAATAAAGGTCCAAGAAAGAGGATTACAAAAACAACTTAGAAGAGATCGACCTAACGAAGTCGGCTCCTACAAAACAAGTTGTAAAAGTAATCCTGAAAGAGACCTAATAAAGGTCCAAGAAAGAGGATTACAAAACAACTTAGAAGAGATCGACCTAAGAAGTCGGTCTCCTACAAAACAAGTTGTAAAAGTAATCCCTGAAAGAGACCTAATAAAGGTCCAAGAAAGAGGATTACAAAAACAACTTAGAAGAGATCGACCTAACGAAGTCGGTCTCTACAAAACAAGTTGTAAAAGTAATCCCTGAAAGAGACCTAATAAAGGTCCAAGAAAGAGGATTACAAAAACAACTTAGAAGAGATCGACCTAACGAAGTCGGTCTCCTACAAAGACAAGTTGTAAAAGTAATCCTGAAAGAGACCTAATAAAGGTCCAAGAAAGAGGATTACAAAAACAACTTAGAAGAGATCGACCTAACGAAGTCGGTCTCCTACAAAACAAGTTGTAAAAGTAATCCCTGAAAGAGACCTAATAAAGGTCCAAGAAAGAGGATTACAAAAACAACTTAGAAGAGATCGACCTAACGAAGTCGGTCTCCTACAAAGACAAGTTGTAAAAGTAATCCCTGAAAGAGACCTAATAAAGGTCCAAGAAGAGGATTACAAAAACAACTTAGAAGAGATGACCTAACGAAGTCGGTCTCCTACAAAGACAAGTTGTAAAAGTAATCCCTGAAAGAGACTAATAAAGGTCCAAGAAAGAGGATTACAAAACAACTTAGAAGAGATCGACCTACGAAGTCGGTCTCTACAAACAAGTTGTAAAATAATCCTGAAAGAACCTAATAAAGGTCAAGAAAGAGATACAAAAACAACTTAGAAGAGATCGACCTAACGAAGTCGGTCTCCTACAAAACAAGTTGTAAAAGTAATCCCTGAAAGAGACCTAATAAAGGTCCAAGAAAGAATTACAAAAACAACTTAGAAGAGATGACCTAACGAAGTCGGTCTCCTACAAAGACAAGTTGTAAAAGTAATCCCTGAAAGAGACCTAATAAAAGGTCCAAAGAAAGAGGATACAAAAAACAACTTAGAAGAGATCGACCTAACGAAGTCGGTCTCCTACAAAACAAGTTGTAAAAGTAATCCCTGAAAGAGACCTAATAAAGGTCCAAGAAAGAGGATTACAAAAACAACTTAGACAGAGGATTCGACCTAACGAAGTCAGGTCTCCTACAAAACAAGTTGTAAAAAGTAATCCCTGAAAGAGACCTATAAAGGTCCAAGAAAGAGGATATACAAAAACAACTTAGAAGAGATTCGACCTAACGAAGTCGGTCTCCTACAAAGACAAGTTGTAAAAGTAATCCCTGAAAGAGACCTAATAAAGGTCCAAGAAAGAGGATTACAAAAACAACTTAGAAGAGATCGACCTAACGAAGTCGGTCTCCTACAAAGACAAGTTTGTAAAAGTAATCCCTGAAAGAGACCTAATAAAGGTCCAAGAAAGAGGATTAAAAAACAACTTAGAAGAGATCGACCTAACGAAGTCGGTCTCCTACAAAGACAAGTTGTAAAAGTAATCCCTGAAAGAGACCTAATAAAGGTCCAAGAAAGAGGATTACAAAAACAACTTAGAAGAGATCGACCTAACGAAGTCGGTCTCCTACAAAGACAAGTTGTAAAAGTAATCCCTGAAAGAGACCTAATAAAGGTCCAAGAAAGAGATTAACAAAAACAACTTAGAAGAGATCGACCTAACGAAGTCGGTCTCCTACAAAGACAAGTTGTAAAAGTAATCCCTGAAAGAGACCTAATAAAGGTCCAAGAAAGAGGATTACAAAAACAACTTAGAAGAGATCGACCTAACGAAGTCGGTCTCCTACAAGACAGTTGTAAAAGTAATCCTGAAAGAGACCTAATAAAGGTCCAAGAAAGAGGATTACAAAAACAACTTAGAAGAGATCGACCTAAGAAGTCGGTCTCCTACAAGACAAGTTGTAAAAGTAATCCCTGAAAGAGACCTAATAAAGGTCCAGAAAGAGGATTACAAAAACAACTTAGAAGAGATCGACCTAACGAAGTCGGTCTCCTACAAAACAAGTTGTAAAAGTAATCCCTGAAAGAGACCTAATAAAGGTCCAAGAAAGAGGATTACAAAAAAACTTAGAAGAGATCGACCTAAGAAGTCGGTTCCTACAAAGACAAGTTGTAAAAGTAATCCCTGAAAGAGACCTAATAAGGTCCAAGAAAGAGGATACAAAAACAACTTAGAAGAGGTCGACCTAACGAAGTCGGTCTCCTACAAGACAAGTTGTAAAAGTAATCCTGAAAGAGACATATAAAGGTCCAAGAAAGAGGATTACAAAAACAACTTAGAAGAGATCGACCTAACGAAGTCGGTCTCCTACAAAGACAAGTTGTAAAAGTAATCCCTGAAAGAGACCTAATAAAGTCCAAGAAAGAGGATTACAAAAACAACTTAGAAGAGAGATCGAGCCCTAACGAAGTCGGTCTCCTACAAAGACAAGAGTTAAAGTAAAAGTAATCCCTGAAAGAGACCTATAAAGGTCCAAGAAAGAGGATTACAAAAACAATTAGAAGAGGTCGACCTAACGAAGTCGGTCTCCTACAAGACAAGTTGTAAAAGTAATCCCTGAAAGAGACCTAATAAAGGTCCAAGAAAAGAGGATAACAAAACAACTTAGAAGAGTGACCTAACGAAAGTCGTCTCTACAAAGACAAGTTGTAAAAGTAATCCGAAAGAGACCTAATAAAGGTCAAGAAAGAGGATTACAAAAAACAACTAGAAGAGATCGACCTAACGAAGTCGGTCTCCTACAAAACAAGTTGTAAAAGTAATCCCTGAAAGAGACCTAATAAAGGTCCAAGAAAGAAATTACAAAAACAACTTAGAGAGATTGAACTAACGAGTCGGTCTCCTACAAAGACAAGTTGTAAAAGTAATCCATGAAAAGAGACCTAATAAAGGTCCAAGAAAGAGGATTACAAAAAACAAACTTAGAAGAGATCGACCTAACGAAGTCGGTCTCCTACAAAACAAGTTGTAAAAGTAATCCCTGAAAGAGACCTAATAAAGGTCCAAGAAAGAGGATACAAAAACAACTTAGAAGAATCGACCTAACGAAGTCGGTCTCCTACAAAGACAAGTTGTAAAAGTAATCCCTGAAAGAGACCTAATAAAAAGGGGTCCAAGAAAGAGGATTACAAAAACAACTTAGAGAGATCGGACCTAACGAAGTCGGTCTCCTACAAAACAAGTTGGTAAAAGTTTAATTCCCTCGAAAGAGACCTAATAAAGGTCCAAGAAAGAAGGATTACAAAAACAACTAGAAGAGATCGAACCTAACGAAGTCGGTCTCCACAAAGACAAGTTGTAAAATAATCCCTGAAAGAATAAAAAAGGTCCAAAAGAGGATTACAAAAAACAACTTAGAAGAGATCGACCTAACGAAGTCGGTCTCCTACAAAACAAGTTGTAAAAGTAATCCCTGAAAGAGACCTAATAAAGGTCATAAGAGGATTACAAAAACAACTTAGAAGAGATCGACCTAACGAAGTCGGTCCTCCTACAAGAACAGTGTAAAAGTAATCCCTGAAAGAGACCTAATAAAGGTCCAAGAAAGAGGATTACAAAACAACTTAGAAGAGATCGACCTAACGAAGTCGGTCTCCTACAAAGACAAGTTGTAAAATAATCCCTGAAAGAGACCTAATAAAGGTCCAAGAAAGAGGGATTACAAAAACACTAGAAGAGATCGATCCTAACGAAAGTCGGTCTCTACAAAACAAGTTTAAAAGTAATCCTGAAGAGACCTAATAAAGGTCCAAAAAGAGGATTACAAAAACAACTTAGGAGAGGTCGACCTAACGAAGTTACGTCTCCTACGAAACAAGTGGTAAAAGTAATTCCCTGAAGAGACCTAATAAAGTCCAGAAAGAGGATACAAAAACACTTAGAAGAGATCGACCTAACGAAGTCGGTTCCTACAAAACAAGTTTAAAAGTAATCCCTGAAAGAGACCTAATAAAGGTCCAAGAAAGAGATTACAAAAACAACTTAGGAAGAATCGAACCTAACAAGTCTTGGTCTCCTACAAAACAAGTTGTAAAAGTAATCCCTGAAAGAGACCTAAAAGGTCCAAGAAAGAGGATTACAAAAACAACTTAGAAGAGATCGACCTAAAGAAGTCGGTCTCCTACAAAACAAGTTGTAAAAGTAATCCCTGAAGAGACCTAATAAAGGTCCAAGAAAGAGATTACAAAACAACTTAGAAAGATCGACCTAACGAAGTCGGGCTCCTACAAGACAAGCTGTAAAAGTAATCCATGAAAGAGACCTAATAAAGGTCCAAGAAAGAGGATTACAAAAACAACTTAGAAGAGATCGACCTAATGAAGTCGGTCTCCTACAAAACAAGTTGTAAAAGTAATCCCTGAAAGAGACCTAATAAAGGTCCAAGAAAGAGGATTACAAAAACAATTAGAAGAGGTCGACCTAACGAAGTCGGTCTCCTACAAACAAGTTGTAAAAGTAATCCTGAAAGAGACCTAATAAAGGAAAGAGGATTACAAAAAACAACTAGAAGAGATCGACCTAACGAAGTCGGTCTCCTACAAAACAAGTTGTAAAAAGTAACCCTGAAAGAGACTAATAAAGTCCAAAGAAAGAGATTACAAAAACAACTTAGAAGAGATCGACCTAAAGAAGTCGTCTCGTACAAAGACAAGGTTCCTGACAAATAACAAGTGATAAAAATCCCTAGAAAGAAGATCCTAAATAAGTAGTCCAAGAAAAAAGAGGATTATACAAAAACAAAACTTAGAAAGATCGACCTAACGAAGTCGGTCTCCTACAAAGACAAGTTGTAAAGTAATCCCTGAAAGAGACCTAATAAAGGTCCAAGAAAGAGGATTACAAAAACAACTTAGAAGAGATCGACCTAAGAAGTCGGTCTCCTACAAAGACAAGTTGTAAAAGTAATCCCTGAAAGAGACCTAATAAAGGTCCAAGAAGAGGATTACAAAAACAACTTAGAAGAGATCGACCTAACGAAGTCGGTCTCCTACCAAAGACAAGTTGTAAAAGTAATCCCTGAAAGAGACTAATAAAGGTCCAAGAAAGAGGTTACAAAAACAACTTAGAAGAGGATTGACCTAACGAAGTCGGTCTCCTACAAGACAAGTTGTAAAGTAATCCCTGAAAGAAACCTAATAAAGTCCAAGAAAGAGGATTACAAAACAACCTTAGAAGAGGTCGACCTAACGAAGTCGTCTCCTACAAGACAAGTTGTAAAAGTATCCCTGAAAGAGACCTAAAAGGTCCAAGAAAGAGATTACAAAAACAACTTAGAAGAGATCGACCTAACGAAGTCGGTCTCCTACAAACAAGTTGTAAAAGTAATCCCTGAAAGAGACCTAAAAAGGTCCAAGAAGAGGATACAAAAACAACTTAGAAGAGATGACCTAACGAAGTCGGTCTCCACAAAACAAGTTGTGAAAGTAATCCCTAAAAGAGACCTAAAAAGGTCCAAGAAAGAGGATTACAAAACAACTTAGAAGAGATCGACCTAACGAAGTCGGTCTCCTACAAAACAAGTTGTAAAAGTAATCCCTGAAAGAGACCTAATAAAGGTCCAGAAAGAGATTACAAAAACAACTTAGAAGAGATCGACCTAACGAAGTCGGTCTACCACAAAACAGTTGTAAAAGTAATCCCTAAAGAGACCTAATAAAGGTCCAAGAAAGAATTACAAAAACAACTTAGAAGAGATCGACCTAACGAAGTCGGGCTCCTACAAGACAAGTGTAAAGTAATCCATGAAAGAGACCTAATAAAGGTCCAAGAAAGAGGATTACAAAAACAACTTAGAAAGAGATCGACCTAATGAGAAGTCTGGTCTCCTACAAAACAAGTTGTAAAAGTAATCCCTGAAAGAGACCTAATAAAGGTCCAAGAAAGAGGATTACAAAAACAACTTAGAAGAGATCGACCTAACGAAGTCGGCTCCTACAAGACAGCTGTAAAAGTAATCCATGAAAGAGACCTAATAAAGGTCCAAGAAAGGATTACAAAAACAACTTAGAAGGATCGACCTAAGAAGTCGGTCTCCTACAAAACAAGTTGTAAAAGTAATCCCTGAAAGAGACCTAATAAAGGTCCAAGAAGAGGATTTACCAAAAACAACTTAGAAGAGATCGACCTAAACGAAGTCGGTCTCCTACAAAGACAAGTTGTAAAGTAATCCCTGAAAGAGACCATAATAAAGGTCCAAGAAAGAAGGATTACAAAAACAACTTAGAAGAGATCGACCTAACGAAGTCGGTCTCCTACAAAGACAAGTTGTAAAAGTAATCCCATGAAAAGAGACCTAATAAAGGTCCAAGATAAGAGGATTACAAAAAACAACTTAGAAGAGATCGACCTAACGAAGTCGGTCTCCTACAAAACAAGTTGTAAAAGTAATCCCTGAAAAGAGACCTAATAAAGGTCCAAGAAAGAGGATTACAAAAAACAACTTAGAAGAATGACCTAAACGAGTCGTCTCCAAAAACAAGTGAAAGAATCCCGAAGAACCTAAAAAAGATCAAGAAAGAGGATTACAAAAACAATAGAAGAGAACCTAACAAGTCGGTCTCCTACAAAGACAAGTTGTAAAAGTAATCCCTGAAAGAGACCTAATAAAGGTCCAAGAAAGAGGATAACAAAACAACTTAGAAGAGATCGACCTAAACGAAGTCGGTCTCCTACAAGACAAGTTGTAAAAGTAATCCCTGAAAGAGACCTAATAAAGGTCCAAGAAAAATGAGATTACAAAAACAACTTAGAAGAGATGACCTAACGAGTCGGTCTCCTACAAAACAAGTTTGAAAGTAATCCCTAAAGAGACCTAATAAAGGTCCAAGAAAGGATTACAAAATCAACTTAGAAGAGATCGACCTAACGAAGTCGGGCTCCTACAAAACAAGTTGTAAAAGTAATCCATGAAGAGACCTAATAAAGGTCCAAGAAAGAGGATTACAAAAACAAACTTAGAAGAGATCGACCTAACGAAGTCGGTCTCTACAAAACAAGTTGTAAAAGTAATCCCTGAAAGAGACCTAATAAAGGTCCAAGAAAGAAATTACAAAAACAACTTAGAAGAGATCGACCTAACGAAGTCGGGCTCCTACAAGACAAGCTGTAAAAGTAATCCATGAAAGAGACCTAATAAAGGTCCAAGAAAGAGGATTACAAAAACAACTTAGAAGAGATCGACCTAACGAAGTCGGTCTCCTACAAAACAAGTTGTAAAAGTAATCCCTAAAGAGACCTAATAAAGGTCCAAGAAAGAGGATTACAAAAACAACATAGAAGAGATCGACCTAACGAAGTCGGTCTCCTACGAAGACAAGTTGTAAAAGTAATCCCTGAAAGAGACCTAATAAAGGTCCAAGAAAGAGATTACAAAAACAACTTAGAAGAGATCGACCAACGAAGTCGGTCTCCTACAAAACAAGTTGTAAAAGTAATCCTGAAAGAGACCTAATAAAGGTCCAAGAAAGAGATTACAAAAACAACTTAGAAGAGATCGCCTAAAGAAGTCGGTCTCCTACAAAACAAGTTGTAAAAAGTAATCCCTGAAAGAGACCTAATAAAGGTCCAAGAAAGAGGATTACAAAAACAACTTAGAAGAGATCGACCTAACGAAGTCGGTCTCCTACAAAACAAGTTGTAAAGTAATCCCTGAAAGAGACCTAATAAAGGTCCAAGAAAGAGGATTACAAAAAACACTTAGAAGATCGACCTAACGAAGTCGGTCTCGTACAAAACAAGTTGTAAAAGAATCCCTGAAAGAGACCTAATAAAGGTCAGGAAAGAGATTCCAAAAACAACTTAGAAGAGATCGACCTAACGAAGTCGTCTCCTACAAAACAAGTTGTAAAAGTAATCCCTGAAAGAGACCTAATAAAGGTCCAAGAAAGAAATTACAAAAAACAACTTAGAAAGATGACCTAACGAAGTCGGGCTCCTACAAAGACAAGTTGTAAAAGTTATCCCTGAAAGGACCTAATAAAGGTTCCAAGAAAGAGGATACAAAAAAAACTTAGAAGAGATCGACCTAAAGAAGTCGTCTCCTACAAAAAAGTGTAAAAGTAATCCCTGAAAGAACCTAATAAAGGTCCAAGAAAGAGGATTAAAAAAACAACTTAGAAGAGATCGACCTAACAAGTCGCTCCTACAAACAAGTGTAAAAGTAATCCTGAAAAGAGACCTAATAAAGGTCAAGAAAGAGATTACAAAAAAACTAGAAAGATCGACCTAACAAGTCGGTCTCTCTACAAAACAAGTTGTAAAAGTAATCCCTGAAGAGACCTAATAAAGGTCCAAGAAAGGATTACAAAAAAACTTAAAGAGATCGACCTAACGAAGTCGGTCTCCTACAAAACAAGTGTAAAAGTAATCCCTGAAAGAGACCTAATAAAGGTCCAAGAAGAGGATTACAAAAACAACTTAGAAGGATGACCTAACGAAGTCGGTCTCCTACAAAGACAAGTTGTAAAAGTAATCCTGAAAGAGACCTAATAAAGTCAGGAAAAGAGTTACAAAACAACTTAGAAGAGATCGACCTAACGAAGTCGGTCTCCTACAAAACAAGTTGTAAAAGTAATCCCTTAAAGAGACCTAATAAAGGTCAAGAAAGAGGATTACAAAAACAACTTAGAAGAGATCGACCTAACGAAGTCGGTCTCCTACGAGACAAGTTGTAAAAGTAATCCCTGAAAGAGACCTAATAAAGGTCCAAGAAAGAGGATTACCAAAAAAAACTTAGAAGAGATCGAACCTAACGAAAGTCGGTCTCCTACAAGAACAAGTTGTAAAAGTAATCCCTGAAAGAGACCTAATAAAGCGTCAAGAAAGAGGATTACAAAAACAATAGAAGAGGTCGAACCTAACGAAGTCTGGTCTCCTACAAGACAAGTTGTAAAAGTAATCCTGAAAGAGACCTAATAAAGGTCCAAGAAAGAGGATTACAAAAACAACTTAGAAGAGATCGACCTAACGAAGTCGGTCTCCTACAAAACAAGTTGTAAAAGTAATTCCCTGAAAGAGACTAATAAAGGTCAAGAAAGAGGATTACAAAAACAACTTAGAAGAGATCGACTAACGAAGTCGGTCCTACAAGACAAGTGAAAAGTAATCTGAAAGAGACCTAATAAAGGTCAAGAAAGAGGATTACAAAAAACAACTTAGAAAATGACCTAAAAGTCGGTCTCCACAAAAATTGTAAAAGTAATCCCTAAAGAGACCTAATAAAGTCCAAGAAAGAGATTACAAAAACAATTAAAGAGACGACCTAACGAATCGGTCTCCTACAAAAAAGTTAAAGTATCCCTGAAAGAGACCTATAAGGTCCAAGAAAGGAGGATTACAAAACAACTTGAAGAATGACCTAGAGTCGGTTCTCACAAAACAAGTTGTAAAAGTAATCCCTGAAAGAGACCTATAGGTCAAGAAAGAGATTACAAAAAAACTTAGAAGATGACCTAACGACGGTCTCCTACAAAACAAGTTGTAAAAGTAATCCCTGAAAGAGACCTAATAAAGGTCCAAGAAAGAGGATTACAAAAACAACTTAGAAGAGATCGACCTAACGAAGTCGGTCTCCTACAAAACAAGTTGTAAAAGTAATCCCTGAAAGAGACCTAATAAAGGTCCAAGAAAGAGGATTACAAAAACAACTTAGAAGAGATCGACCTAACGAAGTCGGTCTCCTACAAAGACAAGTTGTAAAAGTAATCCCTGAAAGAGACCTAATAAAGGTCCAAGAAAGAGGATTACAAAAACAACTTAGAAGAGATCGACCTAACGAAGTCGGTCTCCTACAAAGACAAGTTGTAAAAGTAATCCCTGAAAGAGACCTAATAAAGGTCCAAGAAAGAGGATTACAAAAACAACTTAGAAGAGATCGACCTAACGAAGTCGGTCTCCTACAAAACAAGTTGTAAAAGTAATCCCTGAAAGAGACCTAATAAAGGTCCAAGAAAGAGGATTACAAAAACAACTTAGAAGAGATCGACCTAACGAAGTCGGTCTCCTACAAAACAAGTTGTAAAAGTAATCCCTGAAAGAGACCTAATAAAGGTCCAAGAAAGAGGATTACAAAAACAACTTAGAAGAGATCGACCTAACGAAGTCGGTCTCCTACAAAGACAAGTTGTAAAAGTAATCCCTGAAAGAGACCTAATAAAGGTCCAAGAAAGAGGATTACAAAAACAACTTAGAAGAGATCGACCTAACGAAGTCGGTCTCCTACAAAACAAGTTGTAAAAGTAATCCCTGAAAGAGACCTAATAAAGGTCCAAGAAAGAGGATTACAAAAACAACTTAGAAGAGATCGACCTAACGAAGTCGGTCTCCTACAAAACAAGTTGTAAAAGTAATCCCTGAAAGAGACCTAATAAAGGTCCAAGAAAGAGGATTACAAAAACAACTTAG
The DNA here is from genome assembly GCF_003086295.3 of Arachis hypogaea. NCBI lineage: Eukaryota > Viridiplantae > Streptophyta > Magnoliopsida > Fabales > Fabaceae > Arachis > Arachis hypogaea. Next base: position 39,445 of record NW_027255514.1, read on the forward strand.
AAGAGATCGACCTAACGAAGTCGGTCTCCTACAAAACAAGTTGTAAAAGTAATCCCTGAAAGAGACCTAATAAAGGTCCAAGAAAGAGGATTACAAAAACAACTTAGAAGAGATCGACCTAACGAAGTCGGTCTCCTACAAAACAAGTTGTAAAAGTAATCCCTGAAAGAGACCTAATAAAGGTCCAAGAAAGAGGATTACAAAAACAACTTAGAAGAGATCGACCTAACGAAGTCGGTCTCCTACAAAGACAAGTTGTAAAAGTAATCCTGAAAGAGACCTAATAAAGGTCCAAGAAAGAGGATTACAAAAACAACTTAGAAGAGATCGACCTAACGAAGTCGGTCTCCTACAAAACAAGTTGTAAAAGTAATCCCTGAAAGAGACCTAATAAAGGTCCAAGAAAGAGGATTACAAAAACAACTTAGAAGAGATCGACCTAACGAAGTCGGTCTCCTACAAAACAAGTTGTAAAAGTAATCCCTGAAAGAGACCTAATAAAGGTCCAAGAAAGAGGATTACAAAAACAACTTAGAAGAGATCGACCTAACGAAGTCGGTCTCCTACAAAACAAGTTGTAAAAGTAATCCCTGAAAGAGACCTAATAAAGGTCCAAGAAAGAGGATTACAAAAACAACTTAGAAGAGATCGACCTAACGAAGTCGGTCTCCTACAAAACAAGTTGTAAAAGTAATCCCTGAAAGAGACCTAATAAAGGTCCAAGAAAGAGGATTACAAAAACAACTTAGAAGAGATCGACCTAACGAAGTCGGTCTCCTACAAAACAAGTTGTAAAAGTAATCCCTGAAAGAGACCTAATAAAGGTCCAAGAAAGAGGATTACAAAAACAACTTAGAAGAGATCGACCTAACGAAGTCGGTCTCCTACAAAGACAAGTTGTAAAAGTAATCCCTGAAAGAGACCTAATAAAGGTCCAAGAAAGAGGATTACAAAAACAACTTAGAAGAGATCGACCTAACGAAGTCGGTCTCCTACAAAACAAGTTGTAAAAGTAATCCCTGAAAGAGACCTAATAAAGGTCCAAGAAAGAGGATTACAAAAACAACTTAGAAGAGATCGACCTAACGAAGTCGGTCTCCTACAAAACAAGTTGTAAAAGTAATCCCTGAAAGAGACCTAATAAAGGTCCAAGAAAGAGGATTACAAAAACAACTTAGAAGAGATCGACCTAACGAAGTCGGTCTCCTACAAAACAAGTTGTAAAAGTAATCCCTGAAAGAGACCTAATAAAGGTCCAAGAAAGAGGATTACAAAACAACTTAGAAGAGATCGACCTAACGAAGTCGGTCTCCTACAAAACAAGTTGTAAAAGTAATCCCTGAAAGAGACCTAAATAAAGGTCCAAGAAAGAGGATTACAAAAACAACTTAGAAGAGATCGACCTAACGAAGTCGGTCTCCTACAAGACAAGTTGTAAAAGTAATCCCTGAAAGAGACCTAATAAAGGTCCAAGAAAGAGGATTACAAAAAACAACTTAGAAGAGATCGACCTAACGAAGTCGGTCTCCTACAAAGACAAGTTGTAAAAGTAATCCCTGAAAGAGACCTAATAAAGGTCCAAGAAAGAGGATTACAAAAACAACTTAGAAGAGATCGACCTAACGAAGTCGGTCTCCTACAAAGACAAGTTGTAAAAGTAATCCCTGAAAGACCTAAAGGTCCAAGAAAGAGGATTACAAAAAAAACTTAGAAGAGATCGACCTAACGAAGTCGGTCTCCTACAAAACAAGTAAAAGTAATCCCTGAAGAGACCTAATAAAGGTCCAAGAAAGAGGATTACAAAAACAACTTAGAAGAGATCGACCTAACGAAGTCGGTCTCCTACAAAGACAAGTTGTAAAAGTAATCCCTGAAAGAGACCTAATAAAGGTCCAAGAAAGAGGATTACAAAAACAACTTAGAAGACGACCTAACGAAGTCGGTCTCCTACAAAGACAAGTTGTAAAAGTAATCCCTGAAAGAGACCTAATAAAGGTCCAAGAAAGAGGATTACAAAAACAACTTAGAAGAGATCGACCTAACGAAGTCGGTCTCCTACAAAAAGTTGTAAAAGTAATCCCTGAAAGAGACCTAATAAAGGTCCAAGAAAGAGGATTACAAAAACAACTTAGAAGAGATGACCTAACGAAGTCGGTCTCCTACAAAACAAGTTGTAAAAGTAATCCCTGAAAGAGACCTAATAAAGGTCCAAGAAAGAGGATTACAAAACAACTTAGAAGAGAGATCGACCTAACGAAGTCGGTCTCCTACAAAACAAGTTGTAAAAGTAATCCCTGAAAGAGACCTAATAAAGGTCCAAGAAAGAGGATTACAAAAACAACTTAGAAGAGATCGACCTAACGAAGTCGGTCTCCTACAAAACAAGTTGTAAAAGTAATCCCTGAAAGAGACCTAATAAAGGTCCAAGAAAGAGGATTACAAAAACAACTTAGAAGAGATCGACCTAACGAAGTCGGTCTCCTACAAAGACAAGTTGTAAAAGTAATCCCTGAAAGAGACCTAAAGGTCAAGAAAGAGGATTACAAAAACAACTTAGAAGAGATCGACCTAACGAAGTCGGTCTCCTACAAGACAAGTTGTAAAAGTAATCCCTGAAAGAGACCTAATAAAGGTCCAAGAAAGAGGATTACAAAAACAACTTAGAAGAGATCGACCTAACGAAGTCGGTCTCCTACAAAACAAGTTGTAAAAGTAATCCCTGAAAGAGACCTAATAAAGGTCCAAGAAAGAGGATTACAAAACAACTTAGAAGAGATCGACCTAACGAAGTCGGTCTCCTACAAAACAAGTTGTAAAAGTAATCCCTGAAAGAGACCTAATAAAGGTCCAAGAAAGAGGATTACAAAACAACTTAGAAGAGATCGACCTAACGAAGTCGGTCTCCTACAAAACAAGTTGTAAAAGTAATCCCTGAAAGAGACCTAATAAAGGTCCAAGAAAGAGGATTACAAAACAACTTAGAAGAGATTGACCTAACGAAGTCGGTCTCCTACAAAACAAGTTGTAAAAGTAATCCCTGAAAGAGACCTAATAAAGGTCCA
>NW_027255515.1:0-42443 GCF_003086295.3 Arachis hypogaea
AATTATAAAAACTCTAAAAGAAGAGTTTGAGATGAAAGATCTTGAAGAACTAAATTTTGTCTCGACCTGCAGATCGAGCATACAAAAAATGAGATCTTATTCATCAAACAACATACACAGATAAGATCCTGAAAAGATTTATATGGATCACATCCATTAAGTACCCCAATATAGTAATAATAGTCTTTGGATGTGGAAAAGGACAATTTCGTCCTAAAGAAGAGAATGAAGATATCCTTGGTCCTGAAGTACCATATCTTAGCACTATTGGAGCGCTAAATGTATCTTGCTAATAATACACGACCTGATATATATTTGCTGTAAATTACTAGCAAGATATAGTTCCTCTCCAACCAGAAGACATTGGAGTGGAATCAAACAGATCTTTCGATATTTTCATGGAACGGTTGATATGGATTGTTTATCCCTATGGATCCAAGTCACAACTAGTTAGCTATGCAGATGCCGGATACTTGTCTGATCCACATAAAAGGAGATCTCAAACAAGGTACCTGTTCACATATGGTGGTATAGCTATATCATGATGGTCCACGAAACAGACGATAGCAGCAACCTCCTCTAATCATGCTGAAATACTGGCGATTCATGAAGCTAGTCGCGAGTGTTTTTGGCTGAGGAGTCTAATTCAATATATTTTGTCATCATGTGGACTGATTGATCATAAGATAGCTTCAACTGTCCTGTTTGAAGATAATACAGCATGTATTGCTCAACTTAAGGGTGATACATCAAAGGTGATAGAACAAAACATATTTCTCTCAAATTCTTCTTCACTCATGATCTTCAAAATCAAGGGACAATTGATGTCCAACAGACCCGTTCAAGTGACAATATGGCAGATTTATTCACAAAGTCACTCCCAGAATCCTCCTTTGAAGATTGGTACATGAGATTGGGATGCGCCGATTTCGAGACATTAAATGATGTCGACAAGAGGGGGAGACTGTACTCTTTTTCCTTGGTCAGGTTTTTTTCCCATGGCCTTTATAGTTCTAAGATAAAATAATTACGATCAATAAGAATAAAAAATAAAATTCTTTTCTTCTTTTTATTATTTTCTCAAGTTTTATAAGTTATTTTATATACTTCTTCTCTATCTATTCTTTTTTTTTATATTTTCTTTTTAATATTTTAATTCTCTTCTTATTTTATATTTTAAATATTATATTCTAATGTAATCATATTACTACTTAATTATTTATTTATTCTATATTTTATTTGTTACTTCTTCCTTATTTATTTAGTTATTTATAACAATACTCATATTTTCAAAAAATATAAGTACATTTCTAGAGAAAAACAAATTTTATTTGATCAAGTATTGTTGATACAAGTTTGGCTGCACGGGGTGACCAATCAGAAAGAGTAGAGATGAAGTTCATAGGATTCCAAGTGTAAATGCGAATGGCGACACGTTTCTAGGGGCAAGTTGAGCTTCATACGGCATAATTATGCCACCATATTATATATTCATATATATTCAGCTAATTAATAACCCACTTGGTATCGCATCTTTCTCTCCATTATTCCTCCTTTCATTTCATCCATAATAATATAATTATTATTAACTGCTTGAACCCTACTCCCACCTTCCACCTTCCATTTCCCCTTTTCCAGAACTGCTTCCCCCAGATAACAGTACCTTCTCATTCAACATTTCTGGTCTTCTTTCTATAATTAACATCAACAATCAACAATCAATTCTATTTGAAGGAATTAATTAATTGTTGCTAATAATATAACAATAGTAATAAGCTGCAACCATACGATATACTTCTAGTGCATATTTCAATTTCCTTGCCTTTAACTAGAATAATAAAGTTTAGCCTTGCTGCAAAATTCCTCTATTATTTGTATTTTTCTCTATTAATTAATAAAAAGGGTAACCACGATCGATATTGAATGGCATAAATGTATATGATCTGATCTCTAAGTTTGCTATTTCATTCATTAATTACTATTGTGGTTACGTCCTGAAATCTGAAGATAAAGATGCATGGATGGCGTAGGTATAATAAATAAATAAATATAAATAGAAGGCAGAGAATTGGAAGAGGAGAGAGAAAAGAGAAAACAAGTTGGGAAGTTGAAAAAATAAGAATGGGTTTCGTGGTGTGTATCATTGCTTTACATTGATACTGTTGATATGATAGTGGCATTAGCATGTTATCTAATGGGTAGGCCAAGGGTCGACAACAGGCATGTGGATATCCTCAACAATATGGGCCACCAGCCCCTCCACCTCAGCCCAATACAAGCAACCGGAGCCCTAAACATTCTGCTTCTTGCCCCATTAACAAGGTCCAAAAGAAAAAAACAACAATGCTGCTTGGTCTCCTTTTGTATTATTCTATATATGTGATATTTGTATAGTGAACTTATTGTCTGCTGTGGCCAGGCATTGCTCCAATGCCAATATGTTGGCCTCACAGAAGCCACATCTCAGTTCGAATCCCAGCCATAGCTGGGTAGTGATAGAACTTTAGTGTTGAGTGGTGGGTGTTGTGTAACCTAGGATTGGGGTTGTCCAATCCATCGACCAAAAAAAAAAAGACTTATTGTCTGCGGATGTACAGTAATGTAATGTAAAATATTTATACTATTATCTATTTGCATTTGTTCTTTTACATAACTATTTACGCCATTAATGAAAGGTTTTTTCTGCTGTTGTGTTTTGTTTTTTTACTGTGTATCAAATTATATTTTTTTAATAAAGACTATCTCATTTAAAAAGAAGACAAAAAACAATTAAAACAATGTTGTTTTGGGTGAAGAATAACTAGTATGTTCCAAAAAAATGAATAATTAAGGATTGTTTTGTCAATGTTCTTTTAAAGTGCATGTAATTCTTTATGAAAATTGATAGGGATTGGATTAGGTATTTAAAAAGAAAAAAAAAAGAGAAAAAAAGAAGAAAAATACTTATATTTATGTGGATTATTCACGTCTTTAAGATGCATCGTTGGCTCACAATTCACATCAATGTTATTCAGCATAAGATGAGAGAGGTGTAATGGTTGGTTGAATAAATGCCCATGACTAGAAAATGAAACAAGTAGTGCAATTATGACTATTATTGGCAACTTGCAGGGGTTTGTTCACCCGCCACAATAATGATGTATGTTTGCAATTTGGGCATCAGAACTTGCATCCAGTTAGCCGGTGGTGGTGGTGGTGTTGTGCATCCTTGCATTATGTTTTGTTTAAGAAAAAAAGCCAAAAAAAAAAGATGGAAAGAAAATAAATGAAAAATTTTATTTTTCTTTGTTTCGATACCAAAAAAAATAGAAAGGAAAAACATTTTTTGTATGAGTCCTACTTAAAAAATTTTCTATCTATTACAAACGTGAAAACAAGGAAAACAATATTTATTTTGGTATTTATAATATTACCCATAGTTTATATTATTAATAATTATTTATATAAGTTAGTTTTAATAATTTTAATATATATTTTATAATAGAGATTTACATTTAAACATATATATATATTAAATAAACAATTTAAATTACATTTAATAATATTGTAATATTTTATAATATTTATTAAATACAATAAACATAAATAAATAAAAATATTTATACTTTATTTTATTATAAGGGTATTAATATAATTTATACCATTAAGATTTTTTTTTATTTTTCTTTCATCCAAACAAAAAAAAATTACTCTCAATTTCTCTTCGTCCAAATAACACACAAATAATTCTATTTTTTTTCTATTTTCTATCCTCTCATTTTTTTTCTTATTTTCTTTTTTTTTTATTTTCTTTCTTATATCCAAACAAAGTTATTGTTAATGAAAATTAATGCCAAGGTTATATAGTAATGTTTTTACTAGCTTAGTGTTTTTATACGGTACTATTTTTACTAAAATGATATCCGAAAGCTTACATACTTGACGAAAAGAATCCCAAAAGATGCTAATAATAAATAATCTGTGAAAGATTTAAAAATACAACAAAAAAACTAAATATTAATATATATACTAAAAAAAGACTTTAAAGATCAGATTTTGATACAAATTTTACGATTATTATTAAAAATATAAGATCTTTTCATTCTTAAAATTTGGTAATTTTATGTCAAGTGCATCTTTCTAAAAAGTTTTTTTTTTAATTGTGAATGATCATATTTTTATGAAAAATAAGAAAAATTAGAGATCAAATTTTACTCTGAATTTTTTGTACAACTTTTAAATATTTATTCAATATTACTACAAAAATTCAGATCAAATAATATTATTTGTTAAATACAATTTTTTTACGTATAAAAGTATCTTAATTATTAATTACTTTGTCATATTTTCAAATTATTTAAGGACTGTTTTGTCTATAATATTTTTCAAAGGCCTTTTTATTAACACTTGATTTTGGATACCAAATTAGATAGTTAATCCTTTGTTTTAAACTTAATCTTTTTCAACATAGAGAGTTGAATCCATGTGGCACTTTTTAGGAGGCAATATATTTGTGAATGATACAAGTCTCAACCATGTTTTTAAACTTACTTATAAGTAAGGTAGAAGGTTTTAGTACAATGAGAATATTTTCTCATCTTTTAAAAAGTTAGAATTTAAGAAATTTTGTGATTAGGCCTCTAATTTTGTCCCATAAAATTTTATAAATATTTTTACATTAATTGAAGACAAAAGATGCTATCAATGTTTCAGGTTTTGATGTCATGTATAAAATGAAGAGGAAATACAAGATTTGATTTCCAGTAGGAATGTCAATGGGGTGGGACGGGGCAGCGAATGCCTCCCTGCTCTCCAACTCCGCCTTCATAATTAATTTTCGTCTCCATTCCGTTCTCCGCCATGGGAGAATAATTGTCCCCATTCTTGTTCCTCGTGTTTTTTGCGTTTCCCGCGGGATCCTATTCCCCATCTTCCTATGTTTAACATTCATATGGAAATTATAATAGAAAATATAAAAAAAAACTAAAATACAAACTACAAAATATTATTATAAACACACAAATATATTTTATCCAAGATTATAAGTCCAGAAATATAACATAGCAAATCATACTCCATAAAATAAAATTTTGAACAATAGGATTAGGGTTTTTCAATGAGTAAAATTACTAAACGAACCCCTATATTAAAAATAAAATAAGGGTTACTAAGTAAGTTCAAAAATATGAGAAGAATTATCGGAGAAATTTTCCAGATTAGATTGGAGACTGGAAATTAATGTATTGAGTTTGGACCAAGTTTTGGCCGGAATTCCTAACCCAAAAAAGAGAAGATGAAAGAGTATGTAATCTGAAAGAGAAAGAAATAATCAATGAAGTAATACCATTATCACATTCTTCATTCATCAATGATATTTTCATCACCAAATTTCAACAATTTTATTAACTTATTACATTTTATCCACCTGAAAACATTAATTACATCATGGCTATTATCCTCCACTCATCACTCCTTTCTCCTCAAGCTCTTCCCCCACTAAAAAGTTTCAAGTTTTTTCACTCTATTGTTCCACAAAATCAAGCATAAGTACTACCAATGACAAACAGCAATTCAAATGAGGAACTCAGTTCAGTTTAGAATATAATATAAAAACCATTGAAGTAGTCTCTTTTGTTACTTCTTTCTTATCAAGATCATCAATCTCTTTAGATTTATCATCATCACCTTCTTCTTCTTTGTCAAGAGAGTTGATTTGAGGGACTTCAAAATATTTAATATTAAACAGCGATATACTAAACCATGGTTAATTATTCAGTTCGCTTTAATTTAATTCTTAGTGTGCCAATAATTAAAAAGGTATCTGCGCAAATTCATTTGAGCCACTAATTTGACATTTTTAAAGTTGAAAGGACCAAGTTTTTTTTTTCCACCGTAAACAAATTTTCTATGATATATATAGGGGCAACTTATTTTTGTTTTGTGCACTGTATCTTAGTGACGAACTTCGATGTTATTTTACTGTGTCTCTATCATTAACTTTAGTAGTGTTAAAATATTATTATCTTTAATGTTCTAAAAGATGGGATTTTTTTCCAAAGATAAGATATTTGTATTAGTTTTGAAAAAAAAAATTACAATAGTAGTCCAAAATTAGGACTAGAAGATAGAAAATGGGGATCTCCTATAAGAGCCAAATGCATCTTAATCTGACAAGAAAAAACTTAGGAAGAGTGAAACAAAAGAAGAGTTCTATTGAGCATCCAGTAAACTACTATGCTATGTAATCCTTGATGAACCTTCATCGTTACCTCTAGTACTCCTACTACATTTAGTCTTTCTCCCTACAAAATTTTAATGTTATGAATTTTTCAATTTCCCAGTTCAGCGTCGCAAAAAGCTCCAAATCCCTGTCAATGAGGCCCCTGTGCTTACCGCCGATGAATCGCTTGCCACTACTGGTTCGGAATTGGAATACCATAACTGAACCAATAAATAATCGAATCGTATCAAGTAATATTTTAGGTGGGTCAATTCCATGATAATTGATGAACCAAGCAACAACAATTAAATGATCCACTTAGTCAGACAAGCAGAAATTGGTATTTTGGGGTTTAAAAACATTAAACAGTAATTTAGAGATTAAGAAAGCAAACAGTGAATTAGTGTGAGAAATATGTGAGAGAACAGTTATGGTTTTAGAGATGTTTATTTTTTCGAATTTATATTTTTTACCAACTACTTTAATCATGTAAGATTCAATTCATGACAAACTGTAATTGACTAAAGCCTGATTTCTTAGCGATTTAGTCTCCTCTAGCCTAATCAACTGTCAATTCTTTGGTCACTTAATATAGATTAGAGGGTTAGGTTCAATTCTAGTTTATTAGCCACAAAATCCCAAATTACCAAAATATAAGAGGATTATATGTCACGTATCCTATTAAGTCCAGACAATTAGTGATTTAGGAGGAATTTACTTTCAAGTTAGTATTCAGGTGAGATAACTTTTCTAAGTATCCACATGAATTCATGTAGAACAAGAGTTATTTTCCAATACACTCAAATTCATAAGATGAAGAACGAAAATAATCCTTTAATTTAAATCAATACATAAAATAAAATAGAGTGACAATAGTTTTAATCCATAGAATAAACAAAGCTTCTAACCTTAACAAGGAGGTTTAGTTGCTCATGGCTCAAAGAGAAAACTAGGGTTCAAAAGTATGTGAAAACTCGAATGAGAAAGAAGAGAAGAGAAAAGCCGAGGATAAATCTTTTTTCTTTTATATCTAACCTAATTTAATTTAAAATAAAACAAAATAGTAACTAATAAAGCCCAAAGATTGTGTTTGTAAATAAAATAACCAAAATAAAATAAAATAAAATAAATATAACCCAAATCTAACTAATGAAGCCCCTTCATAAAAATTAGATCCGCGCTATCGGCGTTTAGCGCCCTTTGAGGCAGTGATTTCACACACGTTACGAGGCACCTAACACTAAATGGCCAGGTCCGTATTTAGCGCCGCTCGAACAGAATGGTTGCACACATTACAAAGCACTTGGGCATTAAACGCCAGATGCAGCGTTTAGTGCCAGCTCAACAGATTCAGAATTTTTCTCTTTATTTGTACACGAATTCTGCCAAACTGATCCAAACTTCACCTGAAATAATTAAAACAATAGAGGGACTCAAAGTAGCATCTAAATAGCCTTCAAAGACTAAAATCTCAATAAAACTCAATAAATTCATATCTAAAATAATAAGGAAAAAACAAGAAGATGCTCACGCATCAACCACATCATTGAAGACAGTGGTTTATTGATTTTGCTTCACTTCCACAACAAGGACAAAAGGGAGGGGTCGAAAGAAACCTCTAATGAATCAAGCTCAACATAGGTTTCTTTTCATGCAACGCTCTTCAAACAAATATTTTGATTTTTGAAGGGACTTTTACACCCCAAACTCTCTTCCAGGTGGTTATATTCTGCATAATTTAGAAAAAAACATATTCGATTAAGCCATATGAAAACCCATAGGCTATTAAGTAATCTGATGTTACATCATATTCTAGTTTCTTATTCCAAGACCAGATTAGTTTGTCTCTGCCTTCATTATTCATAGGTGTAGCAAGGATTTGGAAAGCGATTTATGGGGGAAAAGCAGCGTTAATCAGGTCATGATTCTACCTGTGTGCTACTGTTAGTTAGTAATTAACTCGATATAAGGGGGAAGCCTGATGCGCAAATTTGGATTTTGCACAAGTTAATCGGCAAGTGCACTGGGTCATCCAAGTAATACTTCAGGTGAGTGAGGGTCGATCCTACAAGGATTGTCAGACTGAGCAACAATGGCTATCTAAATGGCTTAGTTAGGCAAACAAAAAAGGGTTTTGAAGGTTGCAAGTCACATGAAACAGTAAATAAGAAAGCAAATAATGCAAATAACGGTTTGGTGTAAAACAGTAAGAGAAATTAGTTAAGCCTTTGGAAATGTTTACTTTTCCAGATTAAAAGTTCTTACCAACTATTTTAACAATGCATGATTCATTCCATGGTAAACTATAAATGTCTAAACCATAACCTCTTAGTGATTTAGACTCCTCCCAACCTTAATTAACTACCACTCTCGTGGTCACATAATTCTGATTAGAGGGTTAAGTTCAAAAACTAGTTTATGGCCACAAAAATCCTAATTACTCAAAGCTAATAGGATTATATGTCACATATCCTAATTATTTCATGTAATTAGTAATTTAGGAGGAATTTGTTTTCAAGCTGTAGTTCAAGCGAGATAACTCTCTCGAGAATTACAAGAACTCAAGTAGAACAAGGGTCATACTCTTGTTCTACCCAGATTCATAAGATTAAGAACAAAAACAATCCTTGAAATTGAATTAGTACATTAATTAAAATATAAAATCAATAGTCTTAATCCGTAAAAATAAATAGAGCTCCTAACCTTAACCAAGAGGTTTAGTTGCTTATAACTTACATAGAAAAACAAGGGTTCTGAAAAGTGCGACGTGCGGAAGAGAGAAGATCCGAGTCTCCCTTCTAAAGGGTAAATCTTTTCTCTTTTATATTTAACCTAAATTGATTTGAAATTAAAATAGAATAATAAAGTCTAAACCTAAAAGATTTTGTTTGTAAATAAAAATAACTAAAATAAGATATAAGATAAAAATTAAAAGCTAAATCCCATAAAGGATGCTCCCTTGGGTGAGTTTGACTCGTATCTGGCATTTTTCTGGCGTTTAACGCCGGCAAGGGAAAGTTCTAGCGCTGGTTCTGTCCTTCTTGGGTGCTAAACGCCAGGTTCGGCATTTAGTGAGATTTGGCAGTGATTTCAGAAGGAAAGTATAGACTATTATATATATTTGAAAATTCTAACTCCATTGAAACCGCATCGATCGGACCTCTGTAGCTCATGTTATACTCATTAGATTACAAGGAGGTCAGGGTTGATAGCATTTACTTTTTTCCTTTGTTTTTGCACAAAACTCTGCCAAATTTGCCCAAATTTCACCTGAAATAATAAAAATACCAAAACAACTCAAAGTAGCATCTAAAAAGGATATTTGTACTAAAATATTATGAAAGTAAATAAATTATAATAAAAAATAGAAAATAAAGGAAAAAAGGGTATAAGATGCTCACACATCACAACACCAAACTTAAACTGTTGCTTGTCCTCAAGCAACCAAAAAAATGTAGGATCAAGAAGAGAAAATGCCTAAGACTCGATGTGTTCATTTAAGCTCAGATCTAGTTACAGACTAGGGCTAATGACACTCTAATTTTGAATAGATTTGGCATCTCACTATCCTTTGAAGCTTAGAAGCATTGGTATCCTTCAAAACTAGAACTCGGATGATATTATAGATTCTCTTCTTTAGGCTCTAATTGATTCTTGAACACAGGTTTTTTCTTTCTTTTCTTTGGTGTTTTGCACCTTGAGCCTAGCCGTGACTCTAAATGTTTTGTGCTCAAGCTTAACTTGAGACAAGAACACCACAAGTACTTAACTGGGAAATTCTTTAAGTTATGATTTTTCTTCTTATTTCTCCCAGACAGTGGTGCTCAGAGCCTTAGACATATTCTATAACAGCATTTGGTCATGACTTTAAGTGTTCAGTCTCGAGGGTTACTGGTGGACGAAATTGTGATCATATTCATTGTAATTGGATTTTAGAAATTGGCACGAGTGGACACAACTCCGTTCAACTAACCAGCAAGTGTACTGGGTCGTCCAAGTAATAAACCTTACGTGAGTAAGGGTTGATCCCACAGAGATTGTTGGTATGAAGCAAGCTATGGTCACCTTGCAAATCTCAGTTAGGCAGAAAAAAGGGTAATTGTGATTATTGGAATAAATAATAAAAAGGAATAATAAAAGGGATAGAATACTTATGCAGATTCATTGGTGGGAATTTCAGATAAGCGGATGGAGATGCTGTAGAGCCCAAGGACGCCTGCTCTCCTACTGCTTCTACTCAATCCTTCTTACTCCTTTCCATGGCAAGCTTTGTATAGGGGTTCACCATCAACTGTGGCTACTTTCATCCTCTCGGGAAAATGATCCTATGCGGTTGTCAGTCGCACGGCTAATCGTCTGGAGGCATCACCCATGGCTGATGGCTACATCCCATCCTCGCAGTGAAAACTAATGCTCACGCACTCTGTCACAGTACGGCTAATCACCGGTTGGTTCCCGCTCCTACTGGAATAGAATCCATTGATTCTTTTGCGTCTGTCACTAACGCCCAGCAGGTTACAAGTTTGAAGCACGTCACAGTCATTCATTACCGGAATCCTACTCGGAATACCACAGACAAGGTTAGACTTTCCGGTTTCCCAGGATCCTACTCGGAATACCACAGACAAGGTGAGACTTTCCGGATCCTCATAAATGCCGCCATCTATCTAGCTTATACCACGAAGATTCTGTTGGGGAATCTAAGAGATACGCATTCAAGCTCTGTTGCATGTAGAACGGAAGTGGTTGTCAATCACGCGCGTTCATAAGTGAGAATGATAATGAGGGTAATCTGACTCATAACATTCATCATGTTCTTGGGTACGAATGAATATCTTGGAATAAGAATAAGAGAGATTTGAATAAAAGATAATAGAATTTCATTAATACTTGAGGTACAGTAGAGCTCCACACCCTTAATCTATGGTGTGCAGAAACTCCACCGTTGAAAATACATAAGCAAAAGAGGTTCAGGCATGGCCGAATGGCCAGCCCCCCTAACGTGATCAATGATCTCCTAAGATGAAGAATAAAACAAAACTGAGACCAAAGATGTCTAATACAATAGATAAATGTTCTATATATACTAGACTAGCTACTAGGGTTTACATGAGTAAGTAATTGATGCATAAATCCACTTCCGGGGCCCACTTGGTGTATGCTTGGACTGAGCTTGATCAATCCACGAGTAGAGGCATTTCTTGGCGTCAAACTCCAGGTTATGACGTGTTTTGGGCGTTCAACTCCGGATAATGACGTTTTTCTGGCGTTTAACTCCAGACAGCAACTTGTACTTGGCATTCAACGCCAAGTTACGTCGTCATTCTTCGAATAAAGTATGGACTATTATATATTGCTGGAAAGCCCTGGATGTCTACTTTCCAACGCCGTTGAGAGCGCGCCAATTGGAGTTCTGTAGCTCCAGAAAATCCATTTCGAGTGCAGGGAGGTCAGATTCCAACAGCATCAGCAGTCCTTTTGTCAGCCTTCTTCAGAGTTTTGCTCAAATCCCTCAATTTCAGTCAGAATTTACCTGAAATCACAGAAAAACACACAAACTCATAGTAAAGTCCAGAAATGTGAATTTAACATAAAAACTAATGAAAACATCCCTAAAAGTAGCTTAAACTTACTAAAAACTATATAAAAACAATGCCAAAAAGCGTATAAATTATCCGCTCATCACAACACCAAACTTAAATTGTTGCTTGTCCCCAAGCAACTGAAAATCAATAGGGATAAAAAGAAGAGAATATACTATAAAGTCCAAAATATCAATGAATATTAATTTAATTACATGAGCGGGACTTGTAGCTTTTTGCTTCTGAACAGTTTTGGCATCTCACTTTTTCCTTTGTAGTTCAGAGTGATTGGCTTCTCTAGGAACTTAGAATTTCGGATAGTGTTATTGACTCTCCTAGTTAAGCATGTTGATTCTTGAACACAGCTACTTATGAGTCTTGGCCGTGGCCCTAAGAACTTTGTCTTCCAGTATTACCACCGGATACACAAATGCCACAGACACATAACTGGGTGAACCTTTTCAGATTGTGACTCAGCTTTGCTAGAGTCCCCAGTTAGTGGTGTCCAGAGCTCTTAAGCACACTCTTTTGCTTTGGATCACGACTTTAACCACTCAGTCTCAAGCTTTTCACTTGGACCTTCATGACACAAGCACATGGTTAGGGACAGCTTGATTTAGCCGCTTAGGCCTGGATTTAATTTCCTTGGGCCCTCCTATCCATTGATGCTCAAAACCTTGGATCCTTTTTACCCTTGCCTTTTGGTTTTAAGGGCTATTGGCTTTTTCTACTGCTCCTTCTTTTTCTTTCTATTTTTTTTTCGCACAAGCTTTTGCTTTTCACTGCTTTTTCTTGCTTCAAGAATCAATTTCATGATTTTTTTCAGATCATCAATAACATTTCTCTTTGTTCATCATTCTTTCAAGAGCCAACAATTTTAACACTCATAAACAACAATATCAAAAGACATATGCACTGTTCAATCATTCATTCAGAAAACAAAAAGTATTGTCACCACATCAATATAATTAAATTAAATTCAAGGATAAATTCGAAATTCATGTATTTCTTGTTCTTTTGAATTAAAACACTTTTTATTTAAGAGAGGTGAAGGATTCATGGAATTATTCATAATCTTTAAGGCATGGTTACATACTAATGATCATGAAGTAAAGACACAAAACATAGATAAACACAATATTAAAAACGAAAAACAGAAAGAAAATAAAGAACAAGGAATGAATCCACCTTTAGTGGCGTCTTCTTCTTGAAGGACCAATGATGTTCTTCAAGTCTTCTATGTCCCTTCCTTGCCTTTGTTGCTCCTCCCTCATTGCTCTTTGATCTTCAACTTTTTTTTCTTGGAGAATGATGGAGTGCTCATGATGTTCCACCCTTAATTGCTTCCAATATTTGTGTGGAGGACAACTTATCCCCTGAGGTATCTCAGGGATCTCTTGATTTGCAGCCACATGTTCTAACCAACTGAGCTATTCCAGCTTATATATAAGTCTTTCCATCTCCCAAGACTCAGAGGTGGAAGCTTTTTGTCTTCCCTTTGAGGTTTCTTTGGCTTTAGGTGCCATTAATGGTAATGGAAAAGCAAAAAAGCTATGCTTTTACCACACCAAACTTAAAATATTGCTCGCCCTCGAGCAAGAAAAGAAAGAAGAGAAGAAGAAGAAGATGGAGGTGAGTGAGGGGAGATGGATTCGGCTATATGGGTGGGGTTGGGTGGGAAAGAGGAGGTTGATGTGAATGGTGAATGGGGTGATTGGGAAGAGGATTTGAGGTGATTGATGAAGAAGATTGGGAATTGTGACATGGGGAATTCAAATCACAAAAATAGGATTAGGAGGGAAGGTGGGAATATGGTAGGTGGGGATCCTGTGGGGTCCACAGATCCTGAGGTGGGGATCCTGTGGGGTCCATGATGGTGTTTTTGTGGAAAAATAAATTTCCAACACACAAATCCAACCGGCAAGTGTACCGGGTCGCATCAAGTAGTAATAACCCACTTAGAGTGAGGTCGATCCCACAGGGATTGATGGATCAAGCAATTTTAGTGGGTGATTAGTTTAGTCAAGCTAACATTTAAGTGAGAATTATGGCAGCAAAATGTAAATAGCAATAATCTTAAAGTGCAGAATGTAAATAGGCAGGAAGCTTAAAGAACAAGCAATGTAAATTGCAGAAACTTAAATTGCAAGAATTGTAAATTGCAGGAAATGTAAAGGGAATTGGGTGTAGGAAATTTAAAGGAAAGCAATAAACAGCACTTAGAACAATTGCAGAATAATTGAATTGCATAAAAAGTAAAATGGATTGGGTGCTGGGAATTAAAACTTCAATAAGAGAATGTAAGGAGCAATCAAGCAGAAGAGTTACTTGCAATAAATCTTAAACAGAAAGCAGAATTGCTTGAAGAAGCAAACAGAAATTAAATTCAGTTTAATTGCCAAATGAGATTGCAGATCTCAGGAAATCAAAGAGACTAGAGAACAAGTCTAGATCTCAATTCCTTCCTTGATCCAACCAAGAACAATTGCAGAAGGAATGAAGATAAATGAATTGCAGAATTAAAAGAGAAGATGAAGCAGTATGTGAATTTCAATTATGCAGAAAAAGTGACCAAGAGATCTCAAGGTGAGAATGAAACAGAATTCCTCCAATCTCACTCAAGATTTAAAACAGAAAAGAAAACTAAAGGAGAGAGCTATCTATTCCTAATGGAGCCAGCCTTCTTTCAAAGATGGAAATGATGCCTTATATAGGCTTTACAAAATAAAATGAAAATGAAATTAAAACAAATTACAAAAATGAAAATCCTAAATTACTTGATCCATGTGCCTTTGAGTGATGATTTGGGCTTTGCTTGCTTTGGATTTGAGGAGAAATGGGTTTGGTTGGCCTTGATTCAATTTGGAGAGGAATTGAATTTAAATGAAAATTTGGTTGAATTTTGGCCCATGTTGCTCCCAGGAGGCTGCCCTGCCCTTGTGGAGGGCAGGGCAGAAAATTGGTGCGTGCAACCTTGGTGCGGTCGTGGTGCATTGGTGTGGTGCGCAGGATGCTGCCCTGCCCTCGCGGAGGGCAGGGCAGAAAAAATTGGTGCGCCAGAAATGTGCCACGGTGCGTGCTTGGTGCTGCCAGTTTCAAGCTGTGATGCGCCAGAATTGAGTCTTGGTGCACAAGATGCTGCCCTGCCCTCGCGGAGGGCAGGGCAGAAAAATATGGTGCTACCAGGATTGAGTGTGGTGCGCGCTGATGCTGCCAGGGTAGTGATTTGGTGCGCCAGATTCACTTCTTGGTGCGCCAGAGTTGTGCACCAACAAAATGCTGCCCTGCCCTCCACGAGGGCAGGGCAGTGTTTTCACTTTGATGTCCCAAGTTCGAACCATGGCCGAAACACACGCTACTTAATTTCCTTGGCTTTCTTGGCACCAAAGTAAGGCCTAGTTTCTTGCTTTCTCATGGCCCTTAAAGATGCCTTTCGTTCCTGCCTCAATTGTGCGCCAAATATGGATTGCTATATATCGTTGGAAAGCTCTGAATGTCAGCTTTCCAACGCAACTGGAAGCACATCAATTGGACGTCTGTAGCTCAAGTTATAGCCCTTTGAAATAGGCATGGTCATGCTGTGTGCGGCCAGATTTTAACTTAGCGAAAATTCTTGCTTCCAACCACACTTCGCATCACGATTCTGCCCTGCCCTTGGCAAGGGCAGGGCAGTGTGCGTGCTGGCTGCTTCCTTCCTTGATTTGGTCATGGGCCACGCTTTTAAAAGTGTGGCCTAAGGCTCCAAAGTGTACCCCAACTTCAAAGTGTACCCCAAAGCTCTTTTTTTCTCCTTTTTTTGTGCTTCTTTGCTTCTTTTTCTTCTTATTTCCTACAAGATTTATAAAATTAAAATATCAAGAAAATATATCATTTAAGTACAAAAAGCATTCAATATTTATGCACAAATCATCAATTTCTTGTATGAAAAAGCATAGAAAATGGGTATATGATGACATGTCATCACAACACCAAACTTAAATCTTGCTTGTCCCCAAGCAAGAAAAGAATCATGCAATAAAGATTGACAATCCAAGGTAAGAAGAATAGCAACTCAATGTTCATGGCAAGCTAGTTTTCTATGCATGCTACAATTACAAAAGAGATGTAAATGATTGATGCTTCTATCTAGCTTATTTTATGAAATCTTTTTCTTATAATTCTTCCTTGAAACAAGCTTTTGATTTTTTTTTCTCCTTTTGGGTGCTTTGCCCCATGAGTTAATAACAAAGCTACGACTTCTAAATGCTTTGTTTTCAAGTATTACCACTTGATACATAAGCATCACAAGCATTTAATTAGAGGACTTCATTAAGCTCATTTTTTCTTTTCTTTTCTTGACTCTCTAATCATTGATGCTCAGAGCCTTGAGCTTTGAGGGAGTGCTTTTGCACTTGAGCCTAGCCTTGACTTCTAAGTGTTTTGTTTTCAAGCATTTGGCTTGATACATAAACACCACAAGCACTTAGCAAATAAATTGCCATTGGTACTCAGAGCCTTCAGCTTTCTCATTCTTTCCCTTTTTCTTTTCTTGCCTTAATTATATTTGCTTCTTCAAGGTTTTCATGATTTCAAAAGATTTCACAAAATGTACTAGATGAAAACTTCAATTAAATAAAATCCAATGCAATTGAGCAACAATTAATCATACTAGCTTTCCAATACTTGTATGCACATGCTAAAATCTTCTTTAATGCCTTGTTTGTTTATGATCATGATACTTTATTGCTTTTGAACTCACAGGATTCAAGTTGGTAGTCATAATGGTATAGCACCATATTATAATTCAAAATTCAAGCTATGCTTTATTCATACACATGTGTAAACAGAAAAGATGAAGACAATCATGCAATTTAAGTGCCGGAAACAAAGGAGAGGAAAAGGAACTTTACAACCTTGTAGTTCATCTTCATTATTGTTGTCCTTTTTCTCCAATTCTTCCCTTTCCCTTGCCAACTTAGAGTGCTTGCTCATCCTCAAGCAATAATTAGAACAATGGCTATGGGGCTTAAGATGGATCATGAATGTCTTATGCAATGAAATGTTAGCATTACATGTGTTGCAAGCAAGCAAAAATGAAAAAATAACAATCAAGGCACAAGAGACAGCGACATTTTGATTGCAAGCATAAGAAGGTGTGCATGATACATTGCATAAAAAAAATTAAGTGGCACACCAAACTTAGTGTGACACTTTCACTTGAAATTAATGCAAGTATCTAGTAAGCATTGGAACCAAATTTTGTTGCATAGCAACACCAAACTTAGAATGCAACCATATGTCAATTTATTTGAACTAAAACTAAACAAAAGAAACTGTTATATGTTAAATACAATCACCAAGCCATGAATATGTCATAAATAAGGATCTCTTGGTAATATATTAACAAAAACAATTAAGAAGCAAAATAAGTGGAAGTATTAAAAATAAAGAAATAACTAAAGTAAACAGAATAATAAAGTGTCAAACCAAAAGAAAAACAACACTGCAAAGGCCTTATGATTATGCAGACAAGTGGTGTTGCTTAATGAATTGCATAGAGAATTAAGTGGCACACCAAACTTAGAATCTTAGTGTGTCACTTCCATTTTTGATTTGATGCAATCATCCAAAAAGATTGAAAACAAGTTGTTGCAAGACAACACCAAACTTAGAATGTAACCATATGCCCATTTATTGAATTTAAACAAAGTAAAGAAAGAAAACAAAGCAGAGAAGAGAAATTATACCTACGGTTGGGTTACCTCCCAACAAGTGCTCTTTTAGTGTCATTAGCTTGACATGTTGCTCTTCACTTTCTTCCTCTTCTTCCAGTTTGTTAAGAGGAATGATCTCAAAGGGGAGAAGATTCAGCTAGTGTCCCTTGTCTTGGCCTTTCCTCAGTAAGCTTCCTTTTGCAAATGGCTTGATTGATCTTGCTTGCTGGATTAGGGACAGAATTGGTGCTTTTGTTAGTTGCCTTCACTTCTTGGATGTCAAGACATGGTTGCTGTGTGATTTTTGGAGTTTGATCTTCATCCAGAGCCTTTTGAATTGATGGTTCCATGAATCCTTCTTTTATGCAACTCTCTGCCTCAATTGAGGGTGACTTCTCTTGAGTGTCTTCCTCACTTTCTTGATCCTCCACTTCTTCCCTTGTCACCTCAAGTGCAGTTTCATTTTCAACCACCTCATTCTTCATTGAAAGTTCACTTGATGCAGTGGCCTCCTTATCTTGCTCTTCCACTTTCTCCTTCACATCTATCAATTGACCTTCATTTTCCTTGCTCAGTGGTTCTATGCTCCTCCTTGTTTGCTCTAAGGGGCCATTCATCTTATTGAAGATGATTTCTTTCCAGGATTGGGGTTGTGTGTATCTTTCCACGAGTTTTCTATGTATTTCAATGGCTTGAAGGTAATCCTCATCTGGTGGTTCAAGAGATGAAGGTTGAGAGTAATTTTGGTAACGTGGATATGTTGTGGTGAAGTTGTGTTGAGGGGTGTGGAATGAGTTGTGTGATTGATGGGATGACTTGTATGGATTTTGGAGGAAACCTTGTGTTGAGGCATAATTAAGTGATGAAGAACTTTCAAATGAGAAACTGGGACGTGAGGGTGGATGCTCTTTCATTCCTTGGTGATACTCCCATCCACCATGAGGATAATGGTATGAATCATTTTGTGGTGGTGAGAAATATCCCATATGATTATCTTGTTCATCTTGTGACTTTGAAGTGCATCTCCATGGATTGGAGTGCTTAGAATCTTTAAATTCTTGGTGATATTCCCAACCACCATTAGAGATTTGTGATGGTGGGTGATATCCCAGAAAATTTGTTTGATCACAAGATGAGTTGAACTCCATTTAAATTTTGTAAAACACAACACCAATGAAAATTGGAATTACTCATATCAGAAATGAGTTTTGCTTAGTGAGGCAAAAACACAAACACCTTGGTTTCAACTTAGAACAGAGAACAAAAAAGAAAAAAATGCTTGATCTAGACTTCTCACCCACTTAATCATTGTTGATCTAAATCAATCCCCGGCAACGGCGCCAAAAACTTGATGGTGTTTTTGTGGAAAAATAAATTTCCAACACACAAATCCAACTGGTAAGTGTACCGGGTCGCATCAAGTAGTAATAACCCACTTAGAGTGAGGTCGATCCCACAGGGATTGATGGATCAAGCAATTTTAGTGGGTGATTAGTTTAGTCAAGCTAACATTTAAGTGAGAATTATGGCAGCAAAATGTAAATAGCAATAATCTTAAAGTGCAGAATGTAAATAGGCAGGAAGCTTAAAGAACAAGCAATGTAAATTGCAGAAACTTAAATTGCAAGAATTGTAAATTGCAGGAAATGTAAAGGGAATTGGGTGTAGGAAATTTAAAGGAAAGCAATAAACAGCACTTAGAACAATTGCAGAATAATTGAATTGCATAAAAAGTAAAATGGATTGGGTGCTGGGAATTAAAACTTCAATAAGAGAATGTAAGGAGCAATCAAGCAGAAGAGTTACTTGCAATAAATCTTAAACAGAAAGCAGAATTGCTTGAAGAAGCAAACAGAAATTAAATTCAGTTTAATTGCCAAATGAGATTGCAGATCTCAGGAAATCAAAGAGACTAGAGAACAAGTCTAGATCTCAATTCCTTCCTTGATCCAACCAAGAACAATTGCAGAAGGAATGAAGATAAATGAATTGCAGAATTAAAAGAGAAGATGAAGCAGTATGTGAATTTCAATTATGCAGAAAAAGTGACCAAGAGATCTCAAGGTGAGAATGAAACAGAATTCCTCCAATCTCACTCAAGATTTAAAACAGAAAAGAAAACTAAAGGAGAGAGCTATCTATTCCTAATGGAGCCAGCCTTCTTTCAAAGATGGAAATGATGCCTTATATAGGCTTTACAAAATAAAATGAAAATGAAATTAAAACAAATTACAAAAATGAAAATCCTAAATTACTTGATCCATGTGCCTTTGAGTGATGATTTGGGCTTTGCTTGCTTTGGATTTGAGGAGAAATGGGTTTGGTTGGCCTTGATTCAATTTGGAGAGGAATTGAATTTAAATGAAAATTTGGTTGAATTTTGGCCCATGTTGCTCCCAGGAGGCTGCCCTGCCCTTGTGGAGGGCAGGGCAGAAAATTGGTGCGTGCAACCTTGGTGCGGTCGTGGTGCATTGGTGTGGTGCGCAGGATGCTGCCCTGCCCTCGCGGAGGGCAGGGCAGAAAAAATTGGTGCGCCAGAAATGTGCCACGGTGCGTGCTTGGTGCTGCCAGTTTCAAGCTGTGATGCGCCAGAATTGAGTCTTGGTGCACAAGATGCTGCCCTGCCCTCGCGGAGGGCAGGGCAGAAAAATATGGTGCTACCAGGATTGAGTGTGGTGCGCGCTGATGCTGCCAGGGTAGTGATTTGGTGCGCCAGATTCACTTCTTGGTGCGCCAGAGTTGTGCACCAACAAAATGCTGCCCTGCCCTCCACGAGGGCAGGGCAGTGTTTTCACTTTGATGTCCCAAGTTCGAACCATGGCCGAAACACACGCTACTTAATTTCCTTGGCTTTCTTGGCACCAAAGTAAGGCCTAGTTTCTTGCTTTCTCATGGCCCTTAAAGATGCCTTTCGTTCCTGCCTCAATTGTGCACCAAATATGGATTGCTATATATCGTTGGAAAGCTCTGAATGTCAGCTTTCCAACGCAACTGGAAGCACATCAATTGGACGTCTGTAGCTCAAGTTATAGCCCTTTGAAATAGGCATGGTCATGCTGTGTGCGGCCAGATTTTAACTTAGCGAAAATTCTTGCTTCCAACCACACTTCGCATCACGATTCTGCCCTGCCCTTGGCAAGGGCAGGGCAGTGTGCGTGCTGGCTGCTTCCTTCCTTGATTTGGTCATGGGCCACGCTTTTAAAAGTGTGGCCTAAGGCTCCAAAGTGTAGCTCTCTACAACTACTCCTAATGCTCCCTAGTGGAGCTAGCTTTTTTAGTGAGATGGAATTGATGCCTTTATATAGGCTTTACAAAGTGAAAATGAAAATGAAATTAAAATAAATTACAATTAAAATGAGAATCCTAATCTAATTGATCCATGTGCCTTTGAGTGATGATGTGGGCTTTGCTTGCTTTGGATTTGAGGAGAAATGGGTTTGGTTGGCCTTGATTCAATTTGGAGAGGAATTGAATTTAAATGGAATTTTAGTTGAATTTTGGCCCATGTTGCTCTTAGGAAGCTGCTCTGCTCTTGTGGAGAGCAGAGCAGTGAAGCTTTGTGTGGGGATGCATGTTGCGTGCCGAGGCTTGGAGAGGCACCAGAGGATTGCCCTCTCCTTGTGGAGAGCGGGGCAGTGGAGCTTCCAAGGGGAGGTACCCGGTTCAAGCCTTGGTGAAAGCACTCCACGCCAATTTTCCTTAAATTTTTATGAAGAGAGCACGACATTGCCCTCCAAGAGAGCAGACTTCCTTGGTTTCCTTGTGTCTCCCTCTTCGAGCCTTGGTGGAAGCACTTTGGTTTATTTTCACTTATTTTTTTCCCTTAAAGATGCTTTTCACTCATGCCTCAATTGTATGCCAAATATGGATTGCTATATATTGTTGGAAAGCTCTGAACGTCAGCTTTCCAACGCAACTAAAATCACATCAATTGGACATCTGAAGCTCAAGTTATAGCCCTTTGAAGGAGGCATGGTCATGCTGTGAGCGCCCAGATTTTAACTAAGTGAAAATTTGCTTCGAACCTCACTTTGTTTCATCAAGATATTGCCCTACTCTCCGCAAGAGCAGGGCAATGTGCGTGCTGGTTGCTTCCTTCTTTGATTTGGTCATGGGCCACACTTTTAAAAGCATGGCCTAAGGCTCCAAAGTGTGCTCCAACTTCAAAGTATGCCCCAAAGCTCTTTTTTTCTCCTTTTTAGCTTATTTTGTGCTTCTTTGCTTCTTTTTCTTCTTATTTCCTACAAGATTTATAAATTTAAAAGATCAAGAAAATATTCTAATTAAGCACAAAAGAATGCAATATTTAAGCACTAATCATCACTTTCTTGTATGAGAAAGCATTGAAAAATAGGTATATGATGACTTGTCATCACAACACCAAACTTAAACCTTGCTTGTCCCCAAGCAAGAAAAGAATCATGGAATAAAGATTGACAATCCAAGGTAAGAAGAATAGCAACTCAATGTTCATGGTAGGCTAGTTTTCTAAGAATGCTACAATCACAAAAGAAATGTAAATGATTGATGCTTCTATCTAGCTCAATTTATGAAATCTTTTCCTTATAATTTTTTCTTGAAACAAGCTTTTGATTTTCTTATTAGCTTCTCCTTTTGGGTGCTTTGCCCCATGAGTTGATAACAAATCTACGACTTCTAAATGCTTTGTTTTCAAGTATTACCACTTGATACATAAGCACCACAAGCATTTAATTAGAGGACTTCATTAAGCTCATCATTTTTTTTCTTGACTCTCTAATCATTGATGCTCATAACCTTGAGCTTTGAGGGCGTGCTTTTGCAATTGAGCATAGCCTTGACTTCTAAGTCTTTTGTTTTCAAGCATTTGGCTTGATACATAAACACCACAAGCACTTAACAAATAAATTGCCATTGGTACTCAGAGCCTTCGGCTTTCTCATTCTTTCCCTTTTTCTTTTCTTGCTTTAATTGTATTTGCTTCTTCAAGGTTTTCATGATTTCAAAAGATTTCACAAAATGTTCTAGATAAAAACTTCAATTAAATAAAATCTAATGCAATTGAGCAACAATTAATCATACTAGCTTTCCAATACTTGTATGCACATGCTAAAATCTTCTTTAATTCCTTGTTTGTTTATGATCATGCTGCTTTATTGCTTTTGAACTCACAGGATTCAAGTTGGTAGTCATAATGGTACAGCACCATGTTATAATCCAAAATTCAAGCTATGCTTATTCATACCACACATGCATACAGAGAAAATGAAGACAATCATGCAATTTAAAGTGCTGGAAATAAATGAGAGGAAAAGAAACTTTACAACCTTGCAATTCATCTTCTCTATTGTTGTCATTTTCCTCCCATTCTTCTCCTTCCCATACCAACTCAGAATGCTTGCTTATCCTTAAGCAATAGTTAGGACAATGGTGGTGGGGTCTAAAATGGATCATGAATGTCTTACACAAGAGGATGTCAGTAGCATATGTGTTTAGGCAAGTAAGATTAAGAGTAACCATCAAGGCACAGAGAAACAGAAACATTGTGATTGAATACATAAGATGGTGTGCATGATACATTGCATAAAAAAAATAAGTGGCACACCAAACTTAGTGTGACACTCTCACTTGGAATTGATGCAAGTATCTAGTAAACATTGGAACCAAATTTTGTTGCATAGCAACACCAAACTTAGAATGCAACCATATGTCAATTTATTTGAACTAAAACTAAAAAAAAGAAACTGTTATTTGTTGAATACAATCACCAAGCCAAGATTTGTAATGAATAAATCTCTCTTGGTAATGTATTAACAAACACAGTAAATAAGCAAACGAAAATGAAAGCATTTAAAAATAAAAAAATGACTAAAGAAAGTAGAATGAAAAAGTGTCAAATTAAAAGAAAAAAATAAAACTGCAGAGGCATTATGATTATGCAGACAAGTAGTGTTGCTTGAATGAATTGCATAGAAAATAAGTGGCACACCAAACTTAGAATCTTGGTGTGTCACTTTCATTTTTGATTTGATGCAATCATCCAAAAATATTGAAAATAGTTGCAAGGCAACAGCAAACTTAGAATGTAATCATATACCAATTTATTGAAATTTAAACAAAGCATGGAGAAGAAATGTACCTACTGTCTACCTGTTCTTCACTTTCTTCCTCTTCTTCCAGTTTGTTAAGAGGAATGACCTCAAAGGGGGAGAAGATTCAGCTAGTGTCCCTTGTCTTGGCCTCTTCTCGGCAAGCTTCCTTTTGAATTTGGCTTGATTGAGCTTGCTTGCTGGTTCAGGGACAAGATTGGTGCTTTTGTTAGTTGCCTTCACTTCTTGGATGTCAAGACATGGTTGCTGTGTGATTTTTAGAGTAATTTCTTCATTAAGAGCCTCTTGAATTGGTGGTTCCATGAGCCCTTCCTCTTTGCACTTCTCTGCTTCACTTGAGTGTGACTCTTCTTGAGTGTCTTTCTCACTTTCTTGCTCTTATAATTCCTCCCTTACACTCAACATTTGACTTAACAGCTTTTTCATTGAGGAGGTTTGTTGATCTTCCCAACATTTCTTCATCTCCTCTTCATATCTTTCAATCATGGATTCATTGTTGGGCCGTTTTGTTTCAGGGAAGTTTGAAAGAGTTGTGAATTTTCATGTTCCTTTGTCACCTCAAGTGGCTTCTGTGGATATGCAGCTTCAGGTTCAATTGCCTCCTTCTCCTCATCCTCCATTGAAATTTCAATTGATATAGGAACCTCTTCTTCCTCTTCTTCACTCACAGATTGTTCCTCATCCTTAACACTTGGTGATCCTCAATGAATCCTCCTTTGCTCTACATGCCCTTCTGTCTTCTTGATGAGGAATTCTTGTTCTGTCCAGCGTCGGTTTTTTTCTTACATAAATTTTTCTTGTCTTTCCAATAATTCTTTGGACTTTTAAAGGGGATCTTCAGCTACTAGCTCAAAAGATGAAGGTTGAGAGTAATTTTGTGGTTGGTGAGATGAGTTGTATGGATCTTGGAGGGAATTTTGTGTTGAGGCATAATCAAATGATGAACACTCTTCCAAGTATGCTCTGGCAGCACAATCAAGTGATAATTTCCTTAAATAATTAGAATGTGAATCATTGCATTTCCCTTCCCAGCCATCATTTGTGTACGTGCTATAATAGTATGAGTCACTTTGTGGCTCTGGGAAATAGTTCATTTCACTTGATTGTTCATACTCCTTCATTCCTTGTTGATACTCCCATCCACCATGAGGATAATGATATAAATCATTTTGTGGTGGTGGTTGGTATCTGTTTCGAGGGTTTACCTGAAACGTGTAGCTCGGTCGTCTGGAGAAGCCCGAGGTGGGGGTTCGGTGACCCGAGCTTGATATGCAGAATGGTTGGTGGTTGTACCTGCAATGACACTCCGATGCTTAAGTTAGCATAGGTCCAAGCAGATATGTGTAGATTTGGAATGAATGCCATACCTGGGTGCTCCAGTGTATTTATAGTAGTTGGCAGTGATCTTCCCTGGATAAGATATTCTTATCTTATCTTATCTTTGGGAGTTTTATCTCTATCTTTGTGGAATCGCCTTTTCCAGGCCTTTTCGGCCTTTAGGTTTGGGCTGCGTTCCTTTTGATGGGCCTTCCTTTGCTCTTTGTCCGAGGTCCGACCTTTAGGTGTGAGCTTTAGGCAAGGTCGGACCTCTTGCGAATTTGCCGAGTTGGAGGACCCCGGTCAGGGTATGAACAGTGCCCCTGCCCGAGTTCGTCCTTTTTGGGAGGTCGTGCTCGGGCATAGTAGTCTGTTTTTCAAAATTCAAAATGGCCGTTCCTGCATTTATTGCATTTTACCGTTTTTCCTCGATTTCCGTTCGGGCTCTGTGAAGGCTTTATTTATTGCTCCTTTCCTCCTTTCTGCGTTTGTTTTTCTTATGCTTTTACAAGCGCCGCTTCTTCTTTCCCTTTGTTTTGCTTTCCAGAATCTTTCTTTGTGTGTCTTTCCGAGGTTTTCTCTGTGCCGTCGCTTCGTTCTCCTTGCTTTGGAGCTCTTCGTCTTCGCTTCTTCTTCCAGGTTTGTTTCTGTGTTTCTCTTTTCTTGTGATCATATGCTCTTGTCCTTTGTGTGGCTCTTGTTTGTTTCTTTTTCTTTATGCCTGGGTTGCCCCAAAAGAGGTGCCGCCATTGCTATTGTTTTTATATGGGGGGCTCTTTTTTGTTCCCTGGTGTTTTTGTTCTGTGTTGCCCCGCTTTCTTCGTGGGGTCTTTGCTTCTTGCTTTGCTGAATGGGTTTTTGTTGTCTTCTTTATGTGATTTTTTGCCTGTTGTTGTATTCTTCTTTGTAGGTAAGAGTTTTTATGTCTCGAAAGGTTCTTCAAGCGATGTCGACTGAAATTCCATGTGGTCTTGATTGGGTAGACCCTCTTCCTCTAAGAGTTCCTACCGTGGTAGATTCTGAGTACTTAGTTAGGTTCCGTAGGCATTGTAGCATATGTTAAAATAGAGAGTCTGAGAGGGATTATGAACTAGTCGCCCCGGATTCCGAGGAGAGAGTGTGCTTCCCGCCCCTAGATAGTTTCGAGAAGCTTTTCTTTTATGCTTATGATTGTTTTTTCTCTAAGCTGGGCGTCCGACTTCCCTTTACCGATCTGGAGTCTGAGGTGTTATGGTCTTGTAATCTTGCTCCTACGCAGCTCCATCCTAATTCTTGGGCGTTTTTAAAGCTGTTTCAACTTTTGTGTCAGTTCTTGGGCGTTGCTCCCTCTATTTCTCTTTTTTCCTACTTGTTTGTGTTGACAAAGCCAGGGTCGGGTGGAGGGAAGGTATCTTGGGTTTCTTTTAGGGCTAACCAGGGAAGGAAGTTTTGCACCCTGTATGATGAGTCCTTTCATGATTTTAAGAACTTCTATTTTAAGGTCCGGGCTACTGGAGACGTCCGACCTTTCTTTTTAGATGAGAGTGGGGAGCCTTCTTTTCCTCTTTGTTGGCAGGAGAAAGTAGTGTCTACTAAGTATACCCTTGAGAGTCTAGATGAGGTGGAGCAGGCTTTTGTGGGTGTGGTAAGCAGTTTATGGGGTCGGGCACCTCACTTGGACACGAAGAAAATGTTGGGGAATCCAAGCCTTCTCCGTTCCGAGTTAGGTAGTTCCCGACCCTCCGAGGTTATCTTTTTAGTATTTTGGCTTTGCTTGTCTTTGTTTTGGTGGAATTTTTGTTTTGGTGATCCTCTTTTTTTTTATTTTTGCAGAGATGTCTTCTCAGGCGGATTCTATGAAGTACCTTCGTCGGACGAAGAAGTCCGTGGCTGCTCGAAATATTGAGGCTGGGGAGGCTTCTGCCCGATCTTCTCCGAAGAAGACTACTGTGGGTGTCACTACTCGGTCGAAGACTATTCCGACTCCCCAGTTTCGACCTATAAATCAGGACCCTCCAACCTCTGGACCCGGTAACTCATCTCCTCCTTCGTCCTCGGGTCCTCCTCCCAAGAAGCAGAAGACCTCTCAAGAGTTTGCGGGTTTTAATGATAAGGATTTTGATGCTCTTGGTTGGGTTGAACAACATATTCTCCCTCAGACTTTTATTTCTACTGATGATGTGTCTATGGAGCACCATTTTCAGTATATGGCGCGGAGCTGTGTCCGGATGGCTAGTCTTCATGCCGCTATTTCCCGAGAGTTCAAGAAATCCCCCATTGGTGCGACCAGTTCCCGGCTTGAGAAGGCTCAGTCCGAGTTCGAGAGGATTAGTGAGCTGAAGGCTGCTAGGATTGCTGAGCTGGAGGCGTCTTTGGAGAAGGAGAAAGCTAAAGCTACTGCGGCTGTGGCGGCGGCGAGTTCATCCGAGGAGATGGCGAAGGCGGCGAGGGAGAGTTATACTCGGACATATGCTGAGCTTGTGGAGACAAAGGAGAGGTTGCAATCCGCTCAGGATGATTTTTACGAGCTAGAAGGACATGTGGCTAAGGGTATGGATGCTATGTTTGAAAATTTGAAGGCTCAGGTCCGGGTTCTTGCTCCTGACCTGGATCTGAGTTTATTCAGTACGGATAATGTTGTCGTGGAGGGAAAGATTGTTCCGACTCCCAACGAGGATGAGGTTCCGGTGTCTGACCCTAAAGTTCCGGTTGCGAACCCGACTTCACCTTTGGCCGGGGAGGAATCTGGTGTGGAGGTTTCAAACCGAGATGACGGTGCTGTCAAGGCTGTCCCGATTTCTATGGTTCTTCCTCCGCAGCCTTCTACCGGAAAGGATCTTGATTCCCTGTAATCCTTTGTCTTTGGTTTTTTGCCCGGCCTGTGGGCTCTTTTTTGGACGGTTTTTACTACCTGTTTAATGCTTTGAACACCTTTTTGCTATTAGCTACTTGTAGTAACTTTTTAGCTTATTATGTGGTGTTTGTTCGCGTTTTGACTTTTAGTTCCGCTTTATGCTTTTTAGTTGTTTTTGGATAACAACTTTTTAGCTAGCGCTTTTTGAAACTTTGTTTTACCCTTCCCTTTGATTTCGTTTCTTCGCTTGTACTTTTTAGTTGTTTTTGTATAGCAACCTTTTAGTAAGCGTTTTCGAAATCTTTGTTTTTGCCGTTTTAAGGCTTCTTTCTTGGATCCGGGCTTTTTCTTGGACCTCGGGGGGGGGGGGGGCGGTCGAGTATTTCCCTTTGATTTCGTTTCTTCGCTTGTACTTTTTAGTTGTTTTTGTATAGCAACCTTTTAGTAAGCGTTTTCGAAATCTTTGTTTTCGCTGTTTTAAGGCTTCTTTCTCGAATCCGGGCTTTTTCTCGGACCTCGGGGGGGGGGGGGGGGGGGCGGTCGAGTACTTCCCTTTGTTGGGTCCGACCTTGTTGTTGGTCGGCCTTTTAAGTTATTTTTGTAACCTCTTTTATTTGGCTTTTTGAGCCTTTTCAGAGTTGCTTTTATAACTTCTCACATTAATCTGAACCTCGTCGCTTTATCTTTGCCGACCTCGTGTGGTCTCTTGGCAATGATTTTTTGCGTTTTGCCGAGCATAAATTAATGCGCCTTGGCGGGGTACTTTTCAGGATTTGTTTCATCATGAGGAAGAGAAAAAAAAAAGAAGGAAAAGAGAAAAATTCGATTAGTATTAAAAAGAAAGAATATTTACAGAGTGTTTACCCTTGGCTAGGTCGGGTGCTTTTCTTGTCCGGGTGTCTCATTAAAAAACCCTTGTAGGGAAAAAGAGTACACCTCGGGTCAAGTTTTTCTAGCTGTAGTATCGTCTTAGATTACAGGCGTGCCAGGCCCTGGGCAACTCATTGCCTTCTAGGTCGGATATTTTGTAATAGCCTGTTCCTAAGACTTCTGTTACCTTGTAGGGTCCTTTCCAATTTGTAGCTAGCTTCCCTTCTCCCGACTTTTGTGTTCCGATGTCATTTCGGATCAGAATTAGGTCGTGAATTGAGAAGCTTCGTTTTATTACTTTCTGATTGTATCTGAGGGCCGTTCACCGTTTTAAGGCTTCTTCTCGGATCCGGGCTTTTTCTCGGACCTCGGGGAGGAGGTCGAGTTCTTCCCTTTGTGCCTGTGGGTTACCTTCTTCGTTGTAGAAGATGACTCGGGGTGACCCTTCATCTATTTCGATAGGAATCATTGCCTCCATCCCGTAAGCTAGTCGGAATGGCGATTCTCCCGTTGTAGAGTGTGGGGTTGTCCGATATGCCCATAGCACCTGGGGGAGCTCCTCGGCCCATGCCCCTTTGGCCTCTTGGAGTCTTCGTTTTAACCCGGCCAAGATGACTTTATTTGCGGCCTCCGCTTGTCCGTTGGCTTGTGGGTGCTCGACTGAGGTGAATTGCTGTTTGATTTTTAGCTCGGCCGCCAAGTTTTGAAAACTTGTGTCTGTGAACTGTGTTCCATTGTCTGTGGTGATGGAGTAGGGGACTCCGAACCTTGTGACGATATTTTTGTATAGGAATTTGCGGCTTTTCTGAGCCGTGATGGTGGCTAAGGGTTCGGCTTCGATCCACTTTGTGAAGTAGTCGACCCCCACCATGAGGTATTTGACTTGCCCCGGTCCTTGAGGGAACGGGCCGAGTAGGTCAAGTCCCCATTTGGCGAAGGGCCATGGTGCGGTGACGCTGATAAGGTCTTCGGGTGGTGCTTTGTGAAAATTGGCGTGTTTTTGGCAGGGGGGCATATTTTCACAAATTCCGTTGCGTCTCTTTGCAAAGTCGGCCAGTAGAATCCGGCTCGGACTACTTTCTTGGATAATGCTCGAGCTCCGAGGTGGTTCCCGCACATGCCTCTGTGGACTTCTTCGAGGACGCTCTTTGTTTCTGAGGTCGGGACACACCTAAGGAGGGGGTTTGAGAATCCCCTTCTGTATAATATGTCGTGAATTAGTGTATAATTCTGGGCGTCTTTTGTGAGTCTTCTAGCTTCCTTCTTTTCGGCGGGGAGAGTTCCCGACTTCAGGTAGTTGAGTATGGGGGTCATCCACCCTTGCTGTTGGTTGGATATGTTTAGCGCTTCTTCCTCTCTTAGCACGGAGGGAAATTGCAAGGTTTCCTGGAGGAGACTTCTGTTGTTGCCTCCGGGCTTGGTGCTGGCGAGCTTTGAAAGGGCGTCTGCCCGGGCGTTTTGTTCCCGAGGTATGTGCTGAATCTGTATTTCTGAAAAGTGGCGTAGTTGTGCCTGTGTTTGGTCCAGGTATTTTTTCATAGTGGGGTCTTTGGCCTGGTAGCTTCCATTTACTTGTGATGTGATGACCTGGGAGTCGCTGAAGATCGTGATTTTTTGGGCTCCGACCTCTCCGGCTAGCTTTAGACCTGCTAGTAGGGCCTCGTATTCGGCTTGGTTGTTCGAAGCCTGGAACTCGAATTTTAGGGTCGATCCAAGTAATAAACCTTACGCGAGTAAGGGTCGATCCCACGGAGATTGTTGGTATGAAGCAAGCTATGGTCATCTTGTAAATCTCAGTTAGGCAGATTCAAATGGTTATGGATGATTTATGAATAAAGCATAAAATAAAGATGGAGATACTTATGTAATTCATTGGTGAGAACTTCAGATAAGCTAATGGAGATGCTTTGTCCCTTCCGTCTCTCTGCTTTCCTACTATCTTCATCCAATCCTTCTTACTCCTTTCCATGGCAAGCTGTATGTTGGGCATCACCGGTATCAGTGGCTACAATCCTGTCCTCTCAGTGAAAATGTTCAACGCACCCTGTCACGGCACGGCTAATCATCTGTCGGTTCTCAATCAGGTTGGAATAGAATCCATTGATTCTTTTGCGTCTGTCACTAACGCCCAGCCTTCAGGAGTTTGAAGCTCGTCACAGTCATTCAATCATTGAATCCTACTCAGAATACCACAGACAAGGTTTAGACCTTCCGGATTCTCTTGAACGCCGCCATCAATTCTAGCTTATACCACGAAGATTCCAATCAAGGGATCCAAGAGATAAACATTCAAGCCTTGTTTGCTTGTAGAACAGAAGTGGTTGTCAGGCTCTCGTTCATAAGTGAGAATGATGATGAGTGTCACATAATCATCACATTCATCATGTTCTTGGGTGCAAATGAATATCTTAGAACAGGAATAAGCTGAATTGAATAGAAGAACAATAGTAATTGCATTAATACTCGAGGTACAGCAGAGCTCCACACCTTAATCTATGGTGTGTAGAAACTCCACCGTTGAAAATACATAAGTGATAATGGTGATCATTGGCTTCGGCCCCAGAGAGGGAACCAGAAGAACCAAGATGAAAATACAATAGTAAAAGGTCCTATTTGTAGAGAACTAGTAGCCTAGGGTTTACAAAAATGAGTAAATTACATAAAAATCCACTTTCGGGCCCACTTGGTATGTGCTTGGGCTGAGCATTGAAGCTTTCATGTGTAGAGACTTTTCTTGGAGTTAAACGCCAGCTTTTGTGCTAGTTTGGGCGTTTAACTCCCATTCTTGTGCTAGATCCGGCGTTTAACGCCGGGCAGTTTTGAGCTGATTTGGAATGCCAGTTTGGGCCATCAAATCTGGGGCAAAGTATAGACTATTATACATTGCTGGAAAGCCCAGGATGTCTACTTTCCAACGCCGTTAAGAGCGCGCCGATTGGGCCTCTGTAGCTCCCGAAAATTCACTTCGAGCGTAGGGAGGTCAGAATCCAACAACATCTATAGTCCTTTTCAGCCTCTGAATCAGATTTTTGCTCAGGTCCCTCAATTTCAGCCAGAAAATACCTGAAATCATAGAAAAACACACAAACTCATAGTGAAGTCCAGAAAAGTGAATTTTAACCAAAAACTAATGAAAATATAATAAAAACTAACTAAAACATACTAAAAACAATGCCAAAAAGCGTATAAATTATCCGCTCATCACAACACCAAACTTAAATTGTTGCTTGTCACCAAGCAACTGAAAATCAAATAAGATGAAAAGGAAGAGAATATGCAATGAATTCCAAAAACATCTATGAAGATCAGTATTAATTAGATGAGCGGGGCTTTTAGCTTTTTGCCTCTGAACAGTTTTGGCATCTCACTCTATCCTTTGAAATTCAGAATGATTGGATTCTATAGGAACTTAGAATCCAGATAGTGTTATTGATTCTCCTAGTTAAGTATGATGATTCTTGAACACAGCTACTTTATGAGTCTTGGCCGTGGCCCAAAGCACTCTGTCTTCCAGTATTACCACCGGATACATACATGCCACAGACATATAACTGGGTGAACCTTTTCAGATTATGACTCAGCTTTGCTAGAGTCCCCAATTAGAGGTGTCCAGGGTTCTTAAGTACACTCTTTTTGCCTTGGATCACAACTTTATTCTTTTTCTCTCTTTTTTTTTGTATTCACTGCTTTTTCTTGCTTCAAGAATCATTTTTATGATTTTTCAGATCCTCAGTAACATGTCTCCTTTTTCATCATTCTTTCAAGAGCCAACATTCATGAACAACAAATTCAAAAGACATATGCACTGTTCAAGCATACATTCAGAAAACAAAAGTATTGCCACCACATCAATATAATTAATCTGTTATAAAATTCAAAATTCATGTAATTATTCTCTTTTTCAATTAAGAACATTTTTTCATTTAAGAAAGGTGATGGATTCATAGGAAATTCATAACTTTAAGGCAAAGACACTAAGACACTAATGATCACAAGACACAAACATAGATAAACATAAGCATGAAAATTCGAAAAACAGGAAAATAAGGAACAAGGAGATTAAAGAACGGGTCCACCTTAGTGATGGCGGCTTGTTCTTCCTCTTGAAGATCTTATGGAGTGCTTGAGCTCTTCAATGTCTCTTCCTTGCCTTTGTTGCTCCTCTCTCATGATTCTTTGATCTTCTCTAATTTCATGGAGGAGGATGGAATGTTCTTGGTGCTCCACCCTTAGTTGTCCCATGTTGGAACTCAATTCTCCTAGGGAGGTGTTGATTTGCTCCCAATAGTTTTGTGTTGAGGTATCTCAGGGATTTCATGATGAGTGGGATCTCTTGTTTGCTCCATTCTTTTCTTAGTGATGGGCTTGTCCTCATTAATGAGGATGTCTCCCTCTATGTCAACTCCAACTGAATAACAGAGGTGACAAATGAGATGAGGAAAGGCTAACCTTGCTAAAGGTAGAGGACTTATCCGCCACCTTATAAAGTTCTTGGGCTATAACCTCATGAACTTCTACTTCTTCTCCAATCATGATGCTATGAATCATGATGGTCCGATCTATAGTAACTTCGAACCGGTTACTAGTGGGAATGATTGAGCGTTGGATAAACTCCAACCATCCCCTAGCCACGGGCTTGAGGTCTTATCTTCTTAGTTGAACCGGCTTCCCTCTTGAATCTCTCTTCCATTGAGCGCCCTCTTCACAAATGTCTATGAGGACTTGGTCCAACCTTTGATCAAAGTTGACCCTTCTAGTGTAAGGGTGTTCATCTCCTTGCATCATGGGCAAGTTGAATGCCAACCTTACATTTTCTGGACTAAAATCTAAGCATTTCCCCCGAACCATTGTAAGCCAATTCTTTGGGTTCGGGTTCACACTTTGATCATGGCTCTTGGTGATTCATGCATTGGCATAGAATTCTTGAACCATTAAGATTCTGACTTGTTGAATGGGGTTGGTAAGAACTTCCCAACCTCTTCTTCGAATCTCATGTCGGATCTCCGAATATTCACTCTTTTTGAGTTTAAAAGGGACCTCGGGGATCACCTTCTTCAAGGCCACAACTTCATAGAAGTGGTCTTGATATACCCTTGAGATGAATCTCTCCATCTCCCATGACTCGGAGGTGGAAGCTTTTGCCTTCCCTTTCCTCTTTCTAGAGGTTTCTCCGGCCTTGGATGCCATAAATGGTTATGGAAAAACAAAAAATAATGCTTTTACCACACCAAACTTAAAAGGTTTGCTCGTCCTCGAGCAAAAGAAGAAAGAAGAGAGTAGAAGAAGAAGAAATGAAGGAGATGGAGATGGCTTTGTGGTTTGGACAAAGGGAGAGAAGTAATGTTTAGGTTGTGTGAAAATGAGGTGGTAAAGATGGATTTATATAGGAGTGGAGAGAGTGGTAAGGTTCGGCTATGTGAGGGTGGGTTTGGGAGGGAAAGTGGTTTGAATTTGAATGGTGAGGTAGGTGGGGTTTTATGAAGGATGGATGTGAGTGGTGAAGAGAAAGATGGGATTTGACAGGTGAGGGGTTTTTGGGGAAGAGGTGTTGAGGTGATTGGTGAATGGATAAAGAAGAGAGAGAGTGGTGGGGTAGGTGGGGATCCTGTGGGGTCCACAGATCCTGAGGTGTCAAGGAAAAGTCATCCCTGCACCAAGTGGCGAGCAAAAATGCTCTCTATGCCAATTCTGGCATTAAACGCCGGGCTGGTGCCCATTTCTGGCATTTAACGCCAGCTTCTTGCCCTTTCCTGGCGTTTAACGCCAGTCTGGTGCCCCTTTCTGGCGTTAAACACCCAGAATGGTGCCAGACTGGGCGTTAAACGCCCATTTGCTGCCCTTACTGGCGTTTAAACGCCAGCAAGGTCTTCCTCCAGGGTGTGCTATTTTTCTTTCTGTTTTTCATTCTGATTTTTCTTTTTCAATTGATTTTGTGACTTCCCATGATCATCAACCTACAGAAAACATAAAATAACAAAGGAAAATTAGATAAATATAACATTGGGTTGCCTCCCAACAAACGCTTCTTTAATGTCAGTAGCTTGACAGTGGGCTCTCATGGAGCCTCACAGATACTCAGAGCAATGTTGGAACCTCCCAACACCAAACTTAGAGTTTGAATGTGGGGGTTCAACACCAAACTTAGAATTCGGTTGTGGCCTCCCAACACCAAACTTAGAGTTTGACTGTGGGGGCTCTGTTTGACTCTGTTTTGAGAGAAGCTCTTCATGCTTCCTCTCCATGGTGACAGAGGGATATCCTTGAGCCTTAAACACAAAGGATTCTTCATTCACTTGAATGTCAATTCTCCTCTGTCCACATCAATCACAGCCTTTGCTGTGGCTAGGAAGGGTCTGCCAAGGATGATGGATTCATCCATGCACTTCCCAGTTTCTAGGACTATAAAATCAGCAGGGATGTAATGGTCTTCAATCTTTACCAGAACATCCTCTACAAGCCCATAAGCTTGTTTTCTTGAATTGTCTGCCATCTCTAGTGAGATTCTTGCAGCTTGTACCTCAAAGATCCCTAGGTTCTCCATTACAGAGAGAAGCATGAGGTTTACACTTGACCCTAGGTCACACAAGGCCTTCTTGAAGGTCATGGTGCCTATGGCACAAGGTATTGAGAACTTCCCAGGATCTTGTCTCTTTTGAGGTAGTTTCTGCCTAGACAAGTCATCCAATTCTTTGGTGAGCAAAGGGGGTTCATCCTCCCAAGTCTCATTACCAAATAACTTGTCATTTAGCTTCATAATTGCTCCAAGGTATTTAGCAACTTGCTCTTCAGTGACATACTCATCCTCTTCAGAGGAAGAATACTCATCAGAGCTCATGAATGGCAGAAGTAAATCCAATGGAATCTCTATGGTCTTTGTGTGAGCCTCAGATTCCCATTGTTCCTCATTAGGGAACTCATTGGAGGCCAGTGGACGTCCATTGAGGTCTTCCTCAGTGGCGATCTCTGCCTCTTCCTCCTCTCCAGGTTCGGCCATATGGGTCATGTTAATGGCCTTGCATTCTCCTTTTGGATTCTCTTCTGTATTGCTTGGAAGAGTACTAGAAGGGAGTTCAGTAATTTTCTTGCTCAGTTGTCCCACTTGTGCCTCCAAGTTTCTAATGGAGGACCTTGTTTCAGTCATGAAACTTTGAGTGGTTTTGATTAGATCAGAGACCATGGTTGCTAAGTTAGAATAGCTCTGCTTAGAATTCTCTGTCTGTTGCTGAGAAGATGATGGAAAAGGCTTGCCATTGCTAAACCTGTTTCTTCGACCATTATTGTTGTTGAAACCTTGTTAAGGTCTCTGTTGATCCTTCCATGAGAGATTTGGATGATTCCTCCATGAAGGATTAACAGAGCTATCCAAAGACATCTTGGACAGTTCAGACAGACCATCATAGAAGATACCTATGATGCTCCATTCAGAAAGCATGTCAGAAGGGCACTTTCTGATCAATTGTTTGTATCTTTCCCAAACTTCATAGAGGGATTCACCTTCCTTCTGTCTGAAGGTTTGGACTTCCACTCTAAGCTTACTCAATTTTTGAGGTGGAAAGAACTTTGCCAAGAAGGCATTGACTAGCTTTTCCCAAGAGTTCAGGCTTTCTTTAGGTTGTGAGTCCAACCATATCCTAGCTCTGTCTCTTACAGCAAAAGGGAATAGCATAAGTCTGTAGACCTCAGGGTCAACCCCATTAGTCTTGACAGTGTCACAAATTTGCAAGAACTCAACTAAAAACTGATGAGGATCTTCCAATGGAAGTCCATGGAACTTGCAATTCTGTTGCATCAGAGAAACTAATTGTGGCTTAAGCTCAAAGTTGTTTGCTCCAATGGCAGGGATAGAGATGCTTCTCCCATAGAAGTCGGGAGTAGGTGCAGTAAAGTCACCCAGCACCTTCCTTGCATTGTTGGCATTGTTGTTGTTTTCGGCTGCCATGTCTTCTTCTTGTTTGAAAATTTCTGTTAGGTCCTCGACAGAGAGTTGTGCCTTAGCTTCTCTTAGCTTTCGCTTCAAGGTCCTTTCAGGTTCAGGGTCAGCCTCAACAAGAATGCTTTTGTCTTTGCTCCTGCTCATATGAAAGAGAAGAGAACAAGAAAGTATGGAATCCTCTATGTCACAGTATAGAGATTTCGTGAAGTGTCAAAGGAAAAGAAAAATAGAAGGAAGAGGTAGAAGAATTCGAACTTATCAAGAAAGATGGAGTTCGAATTATGCATTAAGGAGGAGTGTTAGTCCATAAATAGAAGGATGTGAGAAAAGGGGAAGAAATTTTCGAAAATTAAGTAAAAGAATTTAAAAACATTTTGAAAAACACTAATTGATTTTCAAAAACTTTAAGAGTGGAAAAAGAAATCAAGTGATTTTTGAAAAAGATTTTGAAATTAGAAAGTAAAAAGATATGATTGAAAACTATTTTGAAAAAGATGTGATTAAAAAGATATGATTTAAAAGTTATGGTTTTTTAAAAAGATGTGATTGAGAAGATATGATTTGAAAAACAATTTAAAAAGATTTGATTTTGAAAATTAATGACTTGGCTAACAAGAAAAGATATGATTCAAACATTAAACCTTTCTCAACAGAAAAGGCAACATACTTGAATTGTTGAATCAAATCATTAATTGTTAGCAAGTATTTTTGAAAATGGAAGGAAATTGATTTTGAAAACATGTGATTGAAAAGATATGATTTGAAAAAGATTTGATTTTGAAAAATTTTGAAAACCTAAAAAAAATTTGAATTAAAAACAGAATCTTCCTTCTTGTGCCATCCTGGCGTTAAACGCCCAGAATGGTATCCATTCTGGCGTTAACGCCCAAAACACTACCCTTTTGGGGTTAAACGCCCAGCCAGGCACCTTGGCTGGCGTTTAAACGCCAGTTTTCCTTCTTCACTGGGCGTTTTGAACGCCCAGCCCTTTTCTGTGTAATTCCTTTGCTGTATGTTCTGAATCTTCAATTCTCTGTATTTTTGACTTGAAAAGACATAAATTAAAAAATTTTTTGGATTTTTAATAATCAAAATGTAACTAAAATCAAATAACAATGCATGCAAGACACCAAACTTAGCAGTTTGTATACCATTGACACTAACAAATGAGAATGCATATGAAAAACAACAAAACACTTGAGACAAGAGAATTTAAAGATCAGAACAAGGAAATCATCAAGAACAACTTGAAGATTAATGAAGACACATGCATGAATGCAAGAAGAATAGAAACATGCAATTGACACCAAACTTAAAATGAGACACTAGACTCAACAAGAAACATAAAATATTTTCTATTTTTATGATTTTGTAATTTTTTTGGATTTTTCGAAAATTAAGTGGAAAAGAAAATAAAGATATCAAAATTCTTAATGAGAATTCCAGGAATCATCAATGTTAGTCTAAAGCTTCAGTCTAAAGGAATTAGACATGGCTAGCCAAGCTTCAGCAGGACATTGCATTCAAGAGCTAAATTGATGAGAATCAATCAGCTTTGGTGATGATAAGAACATCACCTTGAAATACTAGAATTCAATCTTAAAAATTCTGAAAAATACCTAATCTAAGCAACAAGATGAACCGTCAGTTGTCCAAACTCAAACAATCCCTGGCAACGGTGCCAAAAACTTGGTGCACGAAATTGTGATCATCAATGGCGCCATCAACATGGTACGCTTAATTGCAATCTCAACTCTTTATCACAACTTCGCACAACTAACCAGCAAGTGCACTGGGTCGTCCAAGTAATAAACCTTACGCGAGTAAGGGTCGATCCCACGGAGATTGTTGGTATGAAGCAAGCTATGGTCATCTTGTAAATCTCAGTCAGGCAGATTCAAATGGTTATGGATGATTTATGAATAAAGCATAAAATAAATATGGAGATACTTATGTAATTCATTGGTGAGAACTTCAGATAAGCTAATGGAGATGCTTTGTCCCTTCCGTCTCTCTGCTTTCCTACTATCTTCATCCAATCCTTCTTACTCCTTTCCATGGCAAGCTGTATGTTGGGCATCACCGGTGTCAGTGGCTACAATCCCGTCCTCTCAGTGAAAATGTTCAACGCACCCTGTCACGGCACGGCTAATCATCTGTCGGTTCTCAATCAGGTTGGAATAGAATCCATTGATTCTTTTGCGTTTGTCACTAACACCCAGCCTTCAGGAGTTTGAAGCTCGTCACAGTCATTCAATCATTGAATCCTACTTAGAATACCACAGACAAGGTTTAGACCTTCCGGATTCTCTTGAATGCCGCCATCAATTCTAGCTTATACCACGAAGATTCCAATCAAGGGATCCAAGAGATAAACATTCAAGCCTTGTTTTCTTGTAGAACAGAAGTGGTTGTCAGGCACTCGTTCATAAGTGAGAATGATGATGAGTGTCACATAATCATCACATTCATCATGTTCTTGGGTGCAAATGAATATCTTAGAACAAGAATAAGCTGAATTGAATAGAAGAACAATAGTAATTGCATTAATACTCGAGGTACAGCAGAGCTCCACACCTTAATCTATGGTATGTAGAAACTCACCGTTGAAAATACATAAGTGATAATGGATCAGCTTCAGAGAAACCAGAAAACCAAATGAAAATACAATAGTAAAAGGTCCTATTTGTAGAGAACTAGTAGCCTAGGGTTTACAAAAATGAGTAAATTACATAAAAATCCACTTCCGGGCCCACTTTGGTGTGTGCTTGGGCTGAGCATTGAAGCTTTCATGTGTAGAGACTTTTCTTGGAGTTAAACGCCAGCTTTTGTGCCAGTTTGGGCGTTTAACTCCCATTCTTGTGCCAGTTCCGGCGTTTAACGCCAGGCAGTTTTGAGCTGATTTGGAACGCCAGTTTGGGCCATCAATTATCGGGCAAAGTATGGACTATTATCCATTGCTGGAAAGCCCAGGATGTCTACTTCCAACGCCGTTGAGAGCGCGCCAATTGGGCTTCTGTCGCTCCAGAAATCCACTTCGAGTGCAGGGAGGTCAGAATCCAACAGCATCTACAGTCCTTTTCAGCGTCTGAATCAGATTTTTGCTCAGGTCCCACAATTTCAGCCAGAAATACTGAAATCACAGAAAAACACACAACTCATAGTAAAGTCCAGAAAAGTGAATTTTAACTAAAAACTAATGAAAAATAATAAAAACTATCTAAAACATACTAAAAACAAACTAAAAATAATGCCAAAAAGCGTATAAATTATCGACTCATTAAGCTCTCTACTACTACTCCTAATGC
This sequence comes from Arachis hypogaea, assembly GCF_003086295.3. Taxonomy (NCBI): domain Eukaryota; kingdom Viridiplantae; phylum Streptophyta; class Magnoliopsida; order Fabales; family Fabaceae; genus Arachis; species Arachis hypogaea. The sequence goes on from NW_027255515.1 coordinate 39,825, forward strand.
TCCCTAGTGGAGCTAGCCTTTTTAGTGAGATGGAATTGATGCCTTTATATAGGCTATACAAAGTGAAAATGAAAATAAAATTAAAAAAATTACAATTAAAAAAAAATCCTAATCTAATTGATCCATGTGCCTTTGAGTGATGATGTGGGCTTTGCTTGCTTTAGATTTGAGGAGAAATGGGTTTGGTTTGCCTTGATTCAATTTGGAGAGGAATTGAATTTAAATGGAATTTTAGTTGAATTTTGGCCCATGTTGCTCCCAGGAGGCTGCTCTGCTCTTGTGGAGAGCAGAGCAGTGAAGCTTTATGTGGGGATGCATGTTGCGTGCCGAGGCTTGGAGAGGCACCAGAGGATTGCCCTGTCCTTGTGGAGAGCGGGGCAGTGGAGCTTCCAAGGGGAGGTACCCGGTCAAGCCTTGGTGAAAGCACTCCACGCCAATTTTCCTTAAATTTTTATGAAGAGAGCACGACATTGCCTTCCAAGAGAGCACTCTGCTCTCCTTGAGAGCAGACTTCCTTGGTTTCCTTGTGTCTCCCTCTTCGAGCCTTGTGGAAGCACTTTGGTTTATTTCGCTTATTTTTGGCCCTTAAAGATGCCTTTCGCTCATGCCTCAATTGTATGCCCAATATGGATTGCTATATATCGTTGGAAAGCTCTGAACGTCAGCTTTCCAACGCAACTGGAAGCACATCAATCGAACATCTGTAGCTCAAGTTATAGCCCTTTGAAGAGGCATGGTCATGCTGTGAGCGCCCAGATTTTAACTTAGCGAAAATTTGCTTCCAACCTCACTTTGTTTTGATTAAGATATTGCCCTGCTCTCCGCAAGAGCAGGGCAATGTGCGTGCTGGTTGCTTCCTTCTTTTGATTTGGTCATGCGCCACGCTTTTAAAAGCGTGGCCTAAGGCTCCAAAGTGTGCTTTCAACTTCAAAGTGTGCCCCCAAAGCTCTTTTTTCTCCTATTTAGCTTATTTTGTGCTTCTTTGCTTCTTTTCTTCTTATTTCCTACAAGATTTATAAATTTAAAAGATCAAGGAAATATTCTAATTAAGTACAAAGAATGCAATATTTAAGCATAATCATCACTTTCTTGTATGAAAAAGCATGAAAAATAGGTATATGATGACTTGTCATCACATACCAAGTGTTTGTGAAATAGCCCATATGGCATTGTGCATTCTTAATATTCTAGTCTTCTACTATAATGCCTGTTTTCACAAAATCCTTATAATGTTTTATTACTTTAATATAATTGTCAATACAAACGTGATTGTTCCTTTGTTACGAGTGATAATACATTTTTCGCAATTAATGCTTGATTTACGCTACTCATGCCTTTGCCGGCATGCCAATAACCATCATCTTTCTTGCAATTTTCCTTTGATGTCCTAATTACATGACGTGTGACCTTGTTAATGACATCCTTCTTTACCTTGGCAAGATCATCATTGTACGTCCTTCCTTGCTTTAACCCTTGGACTTCATGTACCTTTCTTTTTCTCTTCAGGATGCCACCAAAAAGGGAAAATAGAAAGCCAATACCAAACCACCAACAAGAAGAGAACAAAAAAGCATTGGTGTAGAGTCGCCCTCAACATCAGTCAAGCCTTCAACAAAGTGAGTCAAGAGGATAATTAAAGTTGAGGAAATAGGGAAAGCCTTTCCAGAAGGAATGCTGCGCGGTTCACTAACCGCTACTATGAGCAGATTCCCCATTCTGGTTGCGAGAAATACAACAATGAGCACCTTCTTATCCTCCCTACCACAATGTTTCTTTGGTGGAGCCCCGCATTGACAGAAGACAATGGCGTTCTTACGGAGCAGCACGAAGGTCAATCTTTTGTGGGTAGTTGAATTCTACTCCAATTTTCACATGCCAATCCTGCAGTCTATCTCGTCCGTCAGAAAGTAAGTCCCCATATCTGAGGGGGCCATTCAGCAAGCTTTAGATCTTACCCCCTGCTCCTGCAAGATTGGATGCATTTCAAGAAGCCTTTTTCAAGCGCCAGAGATACCAATTTGACTGGGACGATGTCCTCAGAGTTATAGCATTACCTGGCAACACATGGATCTAATGGTTACCATCGATCCCAGCCTAGAGCATACTGCCTTCAACACTTACCTTGGAGGCTCGAGTGTGGGCACAGATTATGTCCACTATGTCTTTCTTAGCACTCATGAGTCCTCCTTTACTGCAGACATGGCCGTACTCATCTGGTGCATCCTTACAAGACCAACCTCTCAACTTACCAGACACATCCAGCAAGCCATGGACATGTACAGATTGCGGGTAACCTTCCTTTCTCGCCTTGGTTTCAGATCTAGTCTCAGCAGCCGGAGTCTCCTACAGAGCTGGGGACACCAAGACATCCTTCCGCGGGAGATAACCCATAATCGTTGTAGACTCCGATTAGTATGTCCCCAACGGTGAAAATAACCATCTCAGACCCCACATCACCGTCACCGAACTGAAGACCCGGCCAGCCGATACCCCTTCCCCTTTCCACATCACAAGCCAACCTTCAACCAAATCAAAACTGCTCCACCAAGATACTTCCAGATGTTGGACTGGTTAAGACCAACAGATGCGAACGCATGGAGCACAACAGTTCCATTACAT
>NW_027255516.1:0-40833 GCF_003086295.3 Arachis hypogaea
AATAGAGGGATCCGACAAGGAGATCCTCTATCACATATCTTTTTCTTTTTTGTGCGGAGGTCTATCCTTCCTGCTACACAAGGCAGAGCAAAACCGGTTTAATTCACGGTATTCAGGTAACACGAAGATGCCCTACAGTTAGTCACTTGTTATTTGCTGACGACTCAATTTATTTTGCAAGGCCTTCGAGGAAGGTTGTGATAGAATCCTAGAGCTTTTGGAGTCATATGAAAGTTTTAGTGGACAGAAGATTAATCTATCTAAGTCAGCCATTTCGTTAGTAAACAATACTCCAGATGCTACTCGGGAACTCCTGGCAACAAGGATGAACATTACTCATATTGGAGCACAAGACAAGTACTTGGGGCTCCCTTCAGTAAATAAATAGATCAAAACGATCCACCTCAGTGCCATTAAAGACAGGGTATTCAAGAAGGTGCAAGGCTGGAAAAAAAGTTTACTGTCAAGTGGAGGTCGTCAGATTTTGATTCGGGCAGTAGGGGAAGCAGTACCCATCTATACCTTATCTTGTTTTAGGCTCCCAGATCGTTGCTGAAGGACATTCATAGTATCTTGACTCAATTTTGGTGGGGACAGCATAGAGGAAAGACGCATGGTCTGGATTAGCTGGGATAAGATGACAAGGCCGGAAGAGCGAGGGAGGTTTGGGAGTGAAAGACCTGCGAGCACATAATCTAGCTTTGCTAGGCAAGCAATGTTGGAGACTCATAACCCATCCTAACTCTCTCCTAGCCAGAATTTTAAAGGGCAGGTATTACAGGTATGGAGATTTACTAAGTGCAGATAGGGAGTATTACCTTCCTGGGGATGGCAGAGTCTTCTCCACGGACAGAGTGTGGCAGAAAAAGGCACAATCTGGAAAGTGGGGGACGGCGGTCCATTCGGATCTTTAGAGACCCCTGGCTTCCTTCAACCTTTGCCATATAGAGTTTCCTGCGACATCAATTCCAGCCAAACATCAAATCAAATGACACTAGTCAAGGACCTTTTCTCTGAAAATAAAGAATGGAACAAAGGCTTGTCTCCGAGGTCTTTCCCACTGAGGTAGCACAACAAATTCTAACAATATCCCCAGGAGAAGGACCAGACAAAGTTCAGTGGCTATTTAATAACTCCAAATGCTACGATGTTGCATCCGGATACCGAATTTCTTACCTGTTCTTTCATGAACCAATTGATCTATGCCCAGCTTATATGCAACAAAGAGGAATTTGGGCCCAGCTATGGAACCTGCTCACACCCAGAAGATTACAATTTTTCTTTGGAAATGTCTTCACGGAAGAATTCCAGTCATGCAACTGATCCATCAGAGATTCCCCAATACGCCTGCAACATGTCCACTGTGTCAAGAAGAGAGCGAAACAATAACTCACTGCCTATTTCTATGTCAAAATGCAAAATTAACATGGAGGAAGATAGAAATGGAAGCATGGGTACCTTTCTCTAACTCAACCACCTTCTTCGATTGGTGGAGTTCAACAACAAGCCTCCTGGATAAGCAACCAAATGGGAGCAGCAAGGTTCTTCTTGTAGCAATTTTATTGTGGCATATATGGAAAGACCGGAACCGAAGAGTGTTTGAGCAAGGTGCTGGTGCTACCCCTCCGGAAGAGATTGCCACTAGCGTTATTAGAGCTCACCAAGAAATTCTTGTCCGCCCCCTGCGCCCTCAAGAATAGATTAGTTTTTCTTTCCCCTTTTTCATTTAGTGGCTTACTGTTCATTTACTCACCTGCGCGTGAAGTGAAACTTTTGGGAGAACCCCTTTCTTATGTTTTTACGATTATGTCCTTCAATTGGGACAATACCTTCCTTTTCTTTTATTGGTGAATAAAAGTAAATGACTGCCTTTGGAAAAAAAATGAAACTTAAATGGGATATTATTCTGTCTTCGAAGGCATTTAATAAGGATTTTATTTGTCATAAGGTAGGTGGTAGGTAGGATCTTTAATGGATTCAACATTGAAATTCCAACGCATTAAGAAAAGATATTTTATCTAATTATTGAATTATACATGAATTTAGACATGTTAAAAAATTTTAATTAACATTTTACCTTAATTTAGTTGAATAATCTGTATTTCACTTTAAAAAGAATTTTTGAGACTTTTTCCTTCTTTAAAAATAATTAAAACCAAGCATGCAAGTAGTAGTAAAATACTTTTTGGTCAACTTGAATTTCTTTATAAAAGTTCTTTTTTTATTTTAATTAAATGGTATCATTATCCCAGTCAACAATGTTATTAATGTTTCTCTTTCTTTGCTTATAATAATGAAATTTCACTCTCATGCCACTTTGTCTGTGAAAATAATTAAAAATTATATAAAAATAAAGTTGAAATGCACTTTATTTTGTTTAAGCACATATATGTAATAACTAATAAGGCACTAACTATCAATTGAGAATAGAAAATTCAAAGCAAGGTTATCATCAACTGAACTTATTGGCTAAAAGAAATCAAACAAAATTAAAGGAATGGCAATAAGAAAATTAGTGTAAAGTATAGCTTTTTTCTGTTTTGATTTGATTGAGTATATAAAAGAATGAGCAGAGAATAAAAAGTAGTAAAACAAATAGAGAAAACAAAAAAAAAGGATAAGATCTGAGGTGCTACTTAGCTTCATGTTTTCTTATTCTTATTGTGTTCAGATAATAATAATAAAATAATAAAATAATAATAATAATAATAATAATAATAATAATAATAATAAAATAATAATAATAATAATAATAATAATAATAATAATAATAATAATATAATAATAATAATAATAATAATAATAATTGTGTAAAATTATTTTACACGTGTATCAATCAATAATACGATAGTAATAAAAAAATATCTTTTATATTAATTGTATGAATGGTTATCCAACAGATCGATTGTGACTAAAATATTTTACACTGACAGTGTATCAAAATTAAATTCTAATAATAATAGTAGTAGAATAATTTGAAAGGTTGAATAAATTAAAGAAAAAGAGTTTATAATTTTTTGTTTTTTGTTTTTTTACTTTTATTTGAATTATCGTTAAATATCTCTCTTATTAAATAAAAAATATTGCACTCAGTGTTAATTGAATAAATTTTAGTTTTCATTATTGTATTGTTTATTAATATTTAGATTTAGAGTTTAAAATTTTTTTTGTTTTTTATTTATTTTTAATAATAATTTATTTTTAAAGATTATAATTTTTTTTTTCAAACACAATAGTATTTGACTTTTTATTTGTCAATAAATTATTATTATATTTCTAAACAATTCTAGTCAGATGAAATTGAAGAGGAGAGAATTAGAGGAAGATCTCAATCTATCTATATATTATAGGAGAGTAGTGGCTGATTGTTCAATCGACAAGTGGTGCGCTGAGTGATGACACGTGGACAACACCCAAAATTGTAATGTCATATCTATTGAACCTGAAATGAAGAATAAAAAATAATAGTTATTAAATTATCGAATCTCGAAATGAATAAAAAATAATTGTTATTACGATGACAGAAACAGACATTTTATGTCTTTGAGATACAGACTTCACTATAAAAAGGAGCATGCATCTAATGTTCATACCTCTATCTTTCTACACATCACTTCTTCCAGTTTGAAAAAAGTGTCAAAGGCTAGCTGATTGTAGTGTTTCTCCTTTATCAAGCTAACCATGGCTGAATCGTTTGATTTGTTGATGGATGTCAGTCCGAAAAAGCTTGCATGGAACTTTTTGGTCCATGTTGTTCGTTTATGGAAAGCTCCTTGCCGGTACAATCCTAAGGAGATCAATAGTATTGAAATGGTTCTTCAAGATAGTCAGGCAAGTAATATTAATTGAATATAAACTACATGATCTTATACATTCACACATGCATTCCAAACTGAGCTGTATTTACTATCTTACACATGCATTCCAAACTGAGCTGTATTTACTATCTTACAGGGAGGGAGGATCCAAGCTTCGGTCCCTAAGGCGTTGGTACGTAGATGGAATGATAACATTGATGAGTTCAAGATGTATAAAATGTCAAATTTCATTGTTGTAGACAAGAGAGAAAAAACCAAGACATCTATGAATCGGTGGACCTTAAATTTCTCTCACCGAACTGTGGTGCTCTTGGTGGAGAATCCAACTTTCCCACTTCAAGCGTTTCGATTAACGCAAATTTCAGAGTTGTTGAATGCTGACAGGATCAATGACTCTCAATTAATAGGTGAGGCGAATACATTTACACTTCCTTAGTGTATAACTCATAACTACCTAACAATAAGATGGAAATCGCAGATATTATGGGTGAAGTGGTTGGAAAGGAAGATCCAAAGGAACTCATCACAAGCAAAGGGAAGGAACGAAGCGTCTAGCTATTTTGGTTGAAGATCTTGAGTAAGTTGTGTTCGTGAATTATAGTGACATAATATAGGTTGTGTTATAATGATAATAAGGGTTAAACCTGTTTAATCACACTGATTTGCAGTAATTATCGTATTGGGTGTGTGTTGTTTGGGGACATGGTTGATCAAATACTACCATACCTAGATGATGGAAGAGTTGAACCATTGATAGTGGTCTTGCAGTTCTTCCGACCGAGTAGATGGAATGGTATGAATCTAAACCCTTTATCCTATACTATATAAATACAATGTACACATTAAGTGATGTCAGAAGTTTTCTCACTATCAGCTTTATAAATAAACAGAGAAAACCTCAGTACAGAGTCATTTCGACATTTCTAAGCTACGCATCAATCCCGATCTCGAGGAGGTTCGCGACTTTCGTGACAGGTTTGATCCACATTTCAATTTCTATAGATTCAAATTTTTTTTAACGGTCAGATGTAGCCAAGCATTAAAAAAATACTTTCGTTGTACCGCGTAGGAGGCTTGCCGCTATACCCTCAAATTTGGTCAGAATTAGTCAAGTCAACACAAACAACTCACATTCTGGGGCAGATGAACTTAAGCGGGGTGATGTGACGGTGAACACAATAGAGGAAGCACTAAACTCAACACAGGTCATACCATCACCTATTTAAATCCACGTTACATGATATGGCATTTACATAAACCCTCATGTATTTGCAGGAAGGCCCTTTGTGGATTGCTGGAACAATTGTGGCAATCAATTCTGGCAAGGATGATTGGTTTTACAAATCATGTAGAAAGTGTCCGAAGAAGGTTGAAACACCAATTGGAAATAGATACGAGTGTGGAAAGTGTGGCCACACTCACGGAAGTGCATCGTTAAGGTTTGTGTTCAGATTTACAATATGTTTTGGATGGACTATGTTATTGCAATTTACTAAGTTGTGCAATTTATATAATAGGTTTAAGGTTGAGGTGATGGCCTATGATGGCACTGGTAGCATAACACTGCTTCTATGGGATCGAGAAACGGTTCAACTATGTGGTAGACAAGCAGAACAGATCAAGGATGAGGAGGTTCATAGTAAATTATAACAAGTATTATGTCATGTACTTTATATAAATGTCAATGAAATAAACTATAACTTTAGACTTTTGTGATTTAATTTCAGGAACTTTATGCTGAAGGATACCCTGCAGCTCTTGAGAGCCTGTTAGAAAGAAAACTTCTTTTAAGGTGAATGTCAAATCCTCCAACATCAAGCTCTATGACCAGGTGTATACAGTGATGAAGGTCTGCGAGGATGATACAATTTTTGAAATGCATCTCCCAAATAAAACGTTCTCCACTGTAACTGTATGTGCTAAAAGTTTGTAGGTTCCTTGATTATATTGAGACTTTGAGCAGTTTATTTGGCTATAATATCTAAGTAGGAATATCTCCAATATGGTTGTAGGATACCGGGTGCAGTAACTCGGTGGATTTGTCAGCAGCTATGGTTGATATCAACAATCTTAGTGATTCTCAATATTCTGTGGTAACTCTTGTGCTATATACTTTATAGAACTGGTTATTTTGTGTTAAATCTGCAGGAAATTGACAGTTTTTTTTCATGGGACAGGATGTTGTGGAGGATAGTGTTACAAGCCTCAAGTGCAAAACTCCAGCCAAAACAGCTACCATGGTTTTAAAGCAACAAATTCCCATCAACATTGAGAATGAAGAAGAACTGGGTTTTCAACCAACAAACTTACCCGCAATCGTGGAAAAAGACAGAAGATGCAACTTCATGATAGCAATGAATGAGCTTTATGAAATACTTATTTCAGAGATATCTATAAACTGTTTTTTGCTTAGCTATTATTGTCTTCATGTTTTGATAATGTTCTTATTAGGGTTATTTATATGTAACTAAAATTAGTAATGAGGATTTAGAGTCTTAACAATAGAGATATTGATTAAGATGGATTCTATATGTTTTAATAGTATTGAATGACAACTCAGGCACTGGATTTTTCTTCACGTGGCTGTAATAGTGATTTCATATATTTGTTTTGTGTTAAGTTACATAATAAAATGACTAGCTAAGTAATAGAAAAAAAAGTCCTTATTATATGAATAATAATGGATACTTTATACAATAGCAATGGCTATCGCTAAGTCATGCTAGAATCAGACACTATTTTCCATAGGGAAAGGGTCAATACTTGATTAAAGCTAAAGTTTTAATTGAATCATAAACCTCTTTAAGTACATTATCAAACACGTTTCATTAATAGTCAATGCCAATCATTCTAAATTTGACAAACCAACAAGCTAGATAACAATAACTATCCACATATGAGTATTAAACATTACACATAATTGATGTGATCATAGTTTTGTAGTTGCCAAAAAACCATTAAGCAAAGAATTAGGGAGAATTTGATAGGTATCTAATTATAAGAGAGTGTGTACATATATGCAGAGGTATTAGTGCTAAACTAATCAATTTAGCATTAGCCTATCTTGCAAATTTTGTAAAATATAACCATGATATATGTAACTAATAAAGTGGCATTACAAACACTGTTGCATTTTTTATAAGTGTATACTTATAAGAGAGTGTGACACTTTTATGCAAGGGTGAGAATTTGAGAATCAACTTATCATTTTAATATCTTATGATTGATGTCATTAGTGAAAATATATGACAAAAAGAATTAGTCCATGTTATTGAAGTATTGTAATCAAATAGACGCGAGACATTTTTATATTCACATGAATGCAAAATCAGCAAGTATGCTGGATTTAAACAGATGTAGTGCTAACAATTTTAGCTAAGTTTACAAACCAGAATCTCGATCCTTAATGTAGTGCCAGTTCTAGGTTCAGACTACTAATGCCCACAAAGACCAAAGGAAAAATGTGTCATATACGTCATTTACACATCTAACTATATTAAATTATGTGGAAAGGTCAACTTACATAGGGAGTGAGAAATTATAATTGATGAGATGGATAAAAAAGAAACTTTTTCCATAAAAGTGTTCTATACCAAGCTGTTAAAACCTTATCAGAACTATATAAAGCAGATAAATTGCATCACAAGATCTTTAACATATCTACATTGAGTTGTGTGGCACAAGTTTCCAAGAGGTTTTTAAATGTGACTTTATTTTGGAAACGATGAAGAAATATGTGAACTATTCGGTGAAGTTTATTCATAGTGAAGGAAGAAACAAAATCTTTATCCACACCATAAAATTAAAACAAGTAAACCTTTATTGTCTTTCTTGAGGAAGGGGATAATGTAAGCCAAATTCATGCAAAGTCATAGTGTGAAACACGATGTACAATTTGATCAAAGAAAAACATAACATGGTGTGAAATACGATGTGTATTACGATGTGCAACTGTAAAGGACTTCATTAGGGTTACAATGTGCAACCTTTGTTCTACATATTTTGGAAAAGCGAAAAATTTTAGATTTAGGGTTAACCAGCAAAAACGCTATCAAATTCTTCAAAGGTTGAAAAAATTGTACCCAAATTTTATTATGGACAAAAATGTCTTTTAATAATTTAAAAATACAAAAACAATACCAACAGTAAATATATATTTTCAAAATATGTCTTTGAGATTGAATTTTGATGTAGATTTTCACCAGCATAATTAAAAAAATGAGATATTAGTATTCTTAAGATTTGATAATTTCTTTCTAATTATATAATTTTATGTGATTTATTAAAAGAATTATTAGTTGTTAACCAAAAATTACAAAAAAATATATACTCAACGAAAAATCACCAATTTTTATGTATAATAATATCTTATTTTTATAATTATGCTTAAAAAAAATTATATCAAATTCAATCTCCAAGGTATTTTTTTAAAATATACATTTACTGTTGGGTATTGTTATTGTGTTTTTAAATTATTTGAACGCATTTTTATTAATAGTATAATTTGAGTATATTTTTGTCAACATTTAATAATAATAATAAATATAATATTAATCAAGACCACCAATATGTTAACTTTTAACGAGAAAATTTTTAGACGAGTCTTCCGAATGGTATTTACTATTTATACGCTTTTTATGAATTTTATATGATGAAAACTGCAATGTAATTATTTAAAATAAGACCATCAACCCCTTCATAAGGTATTATATATTTTATAGTCTATCTAATCATTATTCAACTATTTAAATAAAAAAATAAGCTTGATATTTAATAACATTGTTACTGGCAACAACCACTATCAAATTTGTTAGTTAAACAGATACATATGTACATGGATAGAAATACACAATTCTTTGTATTTTTAAAGAGTGTTAACTAAATTAAAAACGTTATATATTATGAGCCCAAAGAGTTTTTTTTTTTTACAAGTTAATATTATAGTTTAGTAGAAAAAATAATCACCAATATAATCTTAAACCGAAAAAATTTTCTAACTGAATGGTATCCTAATATTATATAATTTTTGGCAGAACTTATTTATTTATCTATATATATATATATATATATATATATATATATATATATATATATATATATATATATATCTAAAATTTTGTTATTTGGTGATACTAAATTTTATAATTTTCTTTCACACATGAGTTAATTAAATCGTTTCATTATTTTAACTTGGGGTCAAATCTAATTTTTTTTATGGGGGTATATATATGCACACATTTACTGTCTAACATTTTTTAAGAATGATAGTATGGGCACTTGATCCCACAAAAATTCACATAGATGCATAATTAATTTTAATATATCTTTAAATTGTATCCCAAGTAAAGGTTGTTTCTTAAAAAAAGTGATAATACCATGAATGGTTAACCGATTTAGACCACTTATCTGTAAATTCGAAAGTGGACAACAGTTGGATTCAATTAGATTTATATGTGGTAGCAGGTAAAGCAAAATCTCTATCACACATATAGGAGAAAATATGCATACAATGATAAAATGTCACCCGTCTACAACTATCAAAGGACGTGATTAAAGCTGCCTTAATGTTTTAGTGAAATGCAGGACTTTGTTCAAAGTCGGTTTCTTTGGGAAACGATTAAAGAAAGCCTGGACTATCCTGAGAGTTTAAATGATGGTTAAGGTAATAGTAGATAGGGTGGCTCATTTTGACACACATCAAGAGCCTCACCATTTTAAATCAACGCTGATCAGATACGCTGCACTTAAATCTGAGGTATCAACTTGACACATCATAAGATATTTCAAAGTGACTAAAGCTCAAAATGGTGAAGTAGGATTGAAATGAAGCATTTTTTTCTGAAAGATTTCAATTAAATAAACGAGTTGAATGCAGTGAGTTGGCATAGTCTGAATTGGACAAAATGGCACACATTCTTATAATATAACATGATAAATAAAGATGAATACTTCATCGTAAATCTGTCAAATTTAAGCAATTATCTGTATATTTATCCCCATCTTTGTTTACATGGGGTTCTGTTCAAACAAGACTGCTATTACCTTTTTGAAAAGAGACTTTGTCCAAGCCAAAATTATGCAAACTAATGATGTGAAACACAATTAGTGCATTGACCCAGTAAAACCATAAGGACCATCGAAAAAAATGCAATGTTGATATGTTCCCAGGATTTGCATTAATTCACTAACAAGGAGAAGGCAAAAATGCATTTTATCGGGAATATAGCAGCAGGCAATATTTAAATAAATATAAAAAAAACTCAACATAAAGTAGGACATTGCAACATAAGATAATGTAGCACCTTATGAATCATACCTGTTGAGGTATGTAGTCAAATAAGTTATCATTTCTATTTGTGCAACTGTAAAAGAATAAAGAGGTGTGTGATCTCTATTTTTGTATTTAGATACTTTTAAGAGATAAATATAAATTGTGGATCATGATTAACAAGGCATACAATACAGTCGGGCTTTCAGTTACATGAGAAGACTTAACATTATAAAACATATTCCACTAAAAAATTATTTCTCATACCAAGTTATAAAACCAGTAATGGTGAACCTTATCTAGCAAATGCCAATAATATCCAATGGTCATTCAATTATGATGCAATAACATATAATACACAATGGGTATGACACATACATAGGCTAATGACACATAGAATGAAAAACAGGTCACCAATCTATTGAAAGAACTTGATTAAAGATTTCGTGATTGATTAACCAAATATAAGACTCATTGGAGAACTTATTCACAATCATAGGTTCTAAGGTGCTGCTTCCAATACACTCTTAGCAGTTTCTAATAGAAGGAGTTTAGGTGCCGAAAGAGTGCCCAAGAGAGAAGACTTATAGTTAAATACTTTAATTAGCTAATGTCCCTAATATCCAATGGTCATTAAATTATGATGCAGTAACATGTAATGCAAAATGATTATCACACATGCATAGGGTAACGACACATATAGAGAATGATAAAAATCTCATCAATATAAAGAACTTTTTTAAAGTTTTCTTGATGGATTAATTAAATGCAAGACTCATGGCACAAGTCATACACAAAATTAGGTACTACTCTGTTGCTTCCAATACATCCTTAGCAGTTTCTAAAAGAAGTATATGAGGTGCCCCAAATAGTGCACAAATGACAAAAGTGTAGATAAATACTTTTACCCATTAATGTTACTAATATCCAATGGTCATTAGATTTGCATGGATGATAAAGCAATTGGCCTGTGTTTATTAAGGTAATCACAAAGCAATGTCTATTCATGCATAGAGTCAATATAATCTTATTTAAATATTTAATATAAATATCTTATTTTGCAGTTTGTTGTCTTACCCATTGCATGACACCTTCTAGATGTCAATATAAGCTATTGATATTCTCATTCAAAACATATATATGTCATGAGTTGTGAGAAAGGTTACAAGAACCATAATTTCTACTCAAAAACACTAAGAGCCATTAGCGGCTCCGTAATAAACTGTATATCTAGAATGAGTGACACTCCACCCAATATGAAAAAACTTCCACACCTTAGTGAGGATCTTATCTGGAAGATCATGGTGAAGGCAGATCCTAAGACAGTTGGACAGTGCAGAACGCTAAGCAAGGGTTGGAATTTCAGGCTGTGTACTAATTTGTTCGTGAAGGCAAACTATAAGGAAAACAAAGATCGAAGCAAGAGTGTGATCGTAGGCATTGGCTATCCCCCAGGTGATTACAACTCGATTTGGTTCGTTCGAGCGTATCTTCATTCGGGTCGCCAGGTTCAGTTCAATGTCCCAATGGATGCTAACCAATATGGCTTATATTCAGTCATTGGGTCTGAGAACGGAATCATATGCATAAAGATCTCATTGGGTGGCCTTAATTCTCGGCTTCTTGTATGGAATCCAGTATCGGATAAGAGGCGGTACGTAACCGATGAAGCAAGCAAGCATTCCGCTCATGCCGTTTCTCTATATGCGTTTGGTTTTTTGGAGGACGAAATCGAGTACCGTATTGTGCATGTCTACAAGCGTGCATTTAGACAAAGAAATATGTCATGGTCTCTTTACACTTCATTTGAACGAGAATGGACTCATTCCGGTATGTTTAAGAGTGATGTCCAGAAACTTGGGCCCAAATATATAGTGCACAATGGGATAGTCTATTGGATTGGGTGGCAGGGAGCTAATTTCTTTGAGCCAGCATCCATAGTCACGTTCAACCTCCGCATCCAGATGTTCCATGAGGCAAAGATCCCCCAGACGTGCCATCTGATTACAACTCACTAACTTACTTCAACGATGGTGTCGGGTATATTTCATACCGTAATCTTGCATTCAGCAGGCAAGTCCTGGTCTGGCAAATGAAAAGAAATGGTGATCACAGCATCCATTGGGAGAGGATGATTAGAGTTTCTGGTCTTGGAATCCCATACACTCCTTCATTGTTCTTAGGCAATGACATAATAACAGTCATGGAGTGCAGAGACGGGTCAGGAAGTGCAAATGATGCCGTGCGAACAGACTTCCTGATTTCGAGGCTAAAATATATGGAATCAAGAAGGGAGCATTTGGTTCAACGCACATGGCAGGAACATGTTAACGTGAAGACAATTACAATGCATTCAGATGGGCTATACATGGTTTAGAGTTCTATGATCAATTTAGATGATCTTCCTGAGTTTTAAATGCAATTTATTTTGTTTAGTTTGCTTATTTAGACAATAGGGTAGAATATATGTAGTTAGATCCCTTGTGTTTCAATATAACCATCTATTGGGTTCGTTTTGATTTTGAAAGAGTTATCAATGTTAGTTTGTTAATCAATGTTATGCACTCTTCTAAATTTTGTAACAACTTAAAGGTTTAGGGTTTACAGGTTTCTTTATCATTTTATTTTTGATATTAAAGTAGTAGTATTAGTTGTAGCAGGTAATATATATGGTTAACTTCCTATATATACCCATTTGTATATACTTAATTTTTACATATTTATCTGTAAATTTATTAAGACATGCCACCTTAATTTAATATCCCTAATACTAAGTTGATAATGGTTATCTATTATCAATAATAAATACATTACCTAGATCTAACTAAACAGAATTGATTGATTACACTAATATCATTTTAACATAAAAAGTATATTCGGCTCATAAACAAGTTATCATATACTGGACTTTATAAATTTTGTATATGACATATTCACACCCAAGGCTAAGAACGACTTTAAACTACGGTTTGTAGACATGTACAATAACTAGGCCTTATAAGTACGATACTTGGGTTTTATAGAAAGAAATCATTGGCTGTGGATGATTTGAAAAACAGATAATATATTATGGATCATCTTTAAAAAGAAAGTTAGGATGCCTTGTGGAGGTGTGTTTAGTAATAGGTTGCTAAAATTAGTCTGACTTAATGACTATAAAAAAGATACTACATAATTCATAATATATACCAATGATAGCTATTACTAGGGTAGTAAAAAAATGATTTATAATTATATATCATATGAATTTAGTCTTACAGCATGGTATTTAACCGGTTTATATCAATAAAGGTTTAATATCATGATAGATGTGGAATAAAGTAGTAACAATGAGGCCAATCAATGAACAATATAGTATTTTAAATTTTCACATAGGTTTGTAAGACCAACTTAACCGTATTAAAATTACCTGGCACACCCACACAACCATTATTACCAGTTAATTGTTACAGATACCAAAGCATAGCATGTGAAGAGAAAGAGAGATAAAAAAAAAACTAGACACAAGTGGAGCCTTCCACGGCAAAAGTCCTCAACAGTTAAAGCTGGGGAAGAAAACCTAACGCAATACAATCATCACAAGGACTAAATGCAGATATAGTTATGAGCGGAAGGCTACTAAAAGATATCCCACTGAACTCAAGGTCAAAAGGTATAAGTAAATGTAGATTTATTTTTCATAATGAGTTTTAGAATAGAAAGTCAAAATATCTTGGTTCCATTTAGGTTAGTACGAATGGAACAAAGTTTAGTGTATACAGATCGAAGTATAATGATTTCTAACATAAATAAGACATGGTTTCTAGCATACATGTTTCTTTTGCTTATATTCTCTATGTTTGGAATATTAACAATCCTGTTTAATCTGAAATGTGCAGAGATGGAGGAAAGAAACACGCTTAAAAATAAGAGAAAGGTTGATCAATTTTGTATGAATGAATGGTCAAGCAACAGTGAAATTCAAGGTACGAAATATGGATAACATGCTTTCATTTAACATAATATAAACGAACTTATTTTCATCACAGTTGGAAAATAGCTTATCCACAATAAGGTAAATTTCAGTTATAGTGTGTATACCACTACAAGAGTACCTTGAATATCTCTAAATAGTTGTATAAAATGGTGTTATAAGTGAGAAAGGTAACAAAGGTATCATGGCAGGGACTTTGTCATCAACATTATTATCGGTTGACTGGAGTCAGCCAGTTGATGATATGCAATGCAACAAAGGGGTTCAGATTAGCTCTAGCAGTACCATTGGCAACTTTAGGTATTTTACCGAGAATAACAATCTACAAAACGATGAGATCCGGGAAAGCTTGGCAACAAAACCATATGTTCTAGCAGATATAACTAACACAGGTAATCTTATATTTTAGCAAAATAGAAATCAAAATCTTACTTAGATTATGGATAGGTAAACTAGAAAAGATCTTTATATGACAGATACTGCAAGACATGCTAGGATGGAACGAGCTAACAAGCTAGCCAAGAAAAAACAACGTGCAATAGAACATATACCTCAAGGTAAAGCCTGAATAAATAATGCTTTATTTCAGCTCTTGCTGCTATCCAATTATTAATGTGCAAATTGTGATCTAATTGTAAATCTGTGTGAATGGTGTGGGAAGGGATCTAACTGAAAACAGTTTCTGAAAAAATTATATGTATAGACCCAACTTGAGTTACATAACTATATACAAAGTGCAATAATAATTAATTTAATTTGTTCTTAAATCACTATAAGGTAATTATTGTTCACTTATGCCAAGTGTATTTTACTATTGCTTAGCGGCAAATTCAGCTATAGATTGTGTCATCACAGGGAATGTAACAGCTACTCTAGCAGATTGCACACTCTATCCAAGTATTGTTATGCAAACCATGAAGAGGGATGAATACAGTAACTTACAAAACAACCAAAAATGGATATTGTTGCCATCAAATCTAACAACACAAGACAATTTAAGAAGTATAGGTAATGGACTAATAGTAACAAACTACACATCCGACTAATTTATGCATTCTAAATATAGTAATTTAGCAAACATCTTTCATTGACAGACAATGCTAGGCATGCTAGGATGGAACGAGCGAACAAGCTAGCAAAGAAAAGACAATATATGGGAACGTCTTCCCCACAAGGTAGGAATTATAGAAAGTATGTTGTAGAATAACTTGCTTATTCCACTTGAGTTATAATAGGTACAGTTCAGAGTTACTATATATGAATCTGTGTCGCAACTTAGTCTGAGTTATCTTTTTTGTATTAATTTATATGTTTTCTAACATGATAAAATTTGTAGTTGAGTTGGTTAACATTCAGAAGCAAAGGTTGATTGTGAATAAGGAAAACAACATATGTTCAAATGAAAATCAAGTGAATTGTGCTCCCAGAAATGGCCCATTTAAAGGTCAGTTTTATTTAATTATGGTCTATATATATAGGCTTGATACACAAATGGTAATCGAATTAGCTAATGAATCATACCAACTAACAAGTACTGTAAGATAAATGCAAATCAAAGTTATATAACTTATCAAATTTGTATGTAAACGAAGGTACTAACCTTGGTCTCCATCCTTGGCCGATCATTCTTTCTCTCAATTTCCCCTTTCACCTATGCCTCCCACAGAGACACTGACTTTGTGCCTTCCAACTCTTCCCAATTTGCCATTTTTTACCACTCTGCTCAATCTTACCGCATTAGCATATGTCTATATGTTAGAAAATAATTAGACTTGATGTCCAAATACATACCACGGAAATCCTTGAATATTTAGGAAATAGCTTCCAATTAAATAGCTTGATCCACCTTCCCATAGTTATCATTTGTAGTGTATTATAAGATTTGTGGCAGTGTACCCAACTGGATCAAAATATCATAATTAGGGAGCACCCAAAATACATGTTATATTCAGTAAAATAGAAGACATGATTATTCAACAAATACTAAGCTAAAGTTATAAATCAGTCGTGCTTAAATTAAAAAAAAAAAAACTTATGGAACCCACACAAACATTCAATTCAAATGCCAACATAGTTGAAAGATTTTGTTCAAAGTGATAGTTTTCATACTAGATAATATCAAATAAGACTAGATAAGATCAAAATATTATTCTACTACATTAATCAGCAGCCATGGGTTGCAACACTACTAAACGCAAAGAAATTCCACAATAGATAAGCTGCACATACTGTGAAAATTCATGAACAATTAGGAAATAGCTTCCAACCAAGCACAGAATCCATGCTAATGCTAAAATATACAAATCATACAAAGAGTATATGAATCTGTATAACAGTAAAAACTTACAGTAACCTATTTTACTTCATCAACCGAAAAAATTGTTCTATAGCACAAGTTTTCTGTCATAAAAGTAGGTGGGATCTGTGAATGGGTGAGTATCTTGAATAAAATTAGTACCCACTTTTATGTACTCATTTAAGAATCCGTCTATCATCTACTCTAGAGAGGTCAATCCCTTCAATTCATGAATCAATATATGATTCAGATTCACAGAGTCAGTGAGTGTTATCCTGTATTCATTTTGTACCAACTTTAAAGATGATATTTATTGAAGTCAAACATTTATACTAAGATGATATATATAAGTCAAACATTTATACTAAGGTTCACAACAACCCAAGATTAGATAATTGTAAGAAATATTTTAAATATAACAGTGTAGCAAATAAGTTATTTTTTTAAGTGTTTTTACTCCTCCCTTATATAAATTAATTCTATCCTCCCTTAACAGAAACCCGGGAATATTTAACCGACACCTTCGAAAAAGAGAAAAAAAATTGGCAGGACTGAAGTAATTAATCTCCAACACTTTGAAGCATCCATTGAAAGTTGAAACTTTTACTAAGTTTTCTAGATTCATAAAGTCATAGCATTAACCTGAAGGATGGTATCAGTTCCATATTCTTTTCTCCACCTTAACATGTCTTCCCACATTTGAATAGTCTTCTCAATGTCAAAGTCCTTTGCTTTCAGAAACCTACCACAGCCATAGTTAGCAATTTTTACATTCAGCTTGATCCACTGTTCCATAGTTAGCAGTTGTAGTTTATTACAAGATTTGATTGAGTATACCCAATTGGATCAAAACATGATAATCAAGGAGCACCTAAATACATGTGAATATATGTATAATAATAAATAAATGATGAACTAAGTTAAAGTTATAAACCAATTAAGCTTAAATTCAAGTATATATATTCTTATGGAACCCGCAGAAACAACCAATTCAAATGCCATCATGGTTGGGAGATTGTATTCGAAGTTATAGTTATCATACTAGCTAATATCAAAGAAGACTAGATAAGAAAAAAATGTAATCCTTAACACAGACATAGTTACTGTCGATGTGTTTGTATGCTTAAATGGTCTTATTCATTAATTAGGAATTATATCTAATAGCAAACTACCATGAAGTTTCCAGCTAGAAATATATGCTTAAATGGTCAATCTTACCGCATTAGCATATGTCTATATGTAAATCTCGAAGCCCTTGGAGATATTAACTCTGTGCCCTTTAACTCTACCCAAGTTGCCAGCTTCAACGACTCCGCTCAATATGTCCGATCTGCATTTGCCTACATTAATATGCGAAACTATAAGGCCTACGCCTTAATCTTTGTTTGTGGAATAAAACTTCAAAATCATGAAAACTACTAAATTCATATATGAGGTTTAAAAGTTACAACCAGAGAATTTAAACCCCCTAAATACTAAATAGATATAGAATATATGACACTTAAGCATTGATGTATGGTCCTAAACTCAATATCAACCAAGATTAGTTTATTATATGTGTTAGATATTTTTGTCATATCCGTTTATAAATAATGAAGAACCGCTTTTTGCCCCATTGTAAAATGGATGCAGAGCAGTCAAGGACTCGCAAAATAGGAATCACTGTCATACATCGACAAGAAAATAACAAAGGTACGATATTAAATGGCTATGAATTTCACTATCCAAAAACTGAATAGTTTACAAGTTCACTTAACTACAAAATTTAAGCCATTCTTAGCAATATACATCAGAATTAGGGAAAGATATTTAATAATATATATTAAATTTTGTCAAAGCCGTTCTAATAATGAAATGATCTTCCAATGCATGACATAGGTGGAAGGGCTTCAACAAGGGATGCTAGAGTTGCCAGTTGTAAGGAGCAGGCAAGCAAGGGTATGTTGAGAGATATTCAAAGGATCAATTTATTATTAAAACTGCAAATTATATTTATGCATGTAATTAATGGATTTTTCCGTTCATGTTAATATTGAAATTTTAGAGTATTTGCACATGGGAGATGCAATGTATATATGCGAACACTGCTTTGCCCTTTTTTGGTACGATGAAAGGATAAACAAAAGTTATAACACAGACCAACCAAAATTTACGATGTGTTGTAAAGGAGGTCAAGTCCAACTGCCACACCTACCAGAAGCACCAAAAGTTTTGTATGAGTTGTTGTTCAATAATAACCCCAAGAGCAAGCATTTTCGTGATAACATCAGGTCATATAATAGCATGTTTCAATTCACTTCAATGGGTGCCAAAATAGACCGCGGTATAAATACTTCTAGAGGTCCACCTACATTCATTCTTTGTGGCGAAAACTACCATCTAATAGGTAGCCTAATTCCACCAGAAGGGAATAATGCGAAATTTGCCCAATTATACATAGTTGATTCACAAAATGAGGTGCACAACCGGATGTCAGCTATCAGGCAAGTATCTATAACCTTTTTATTTTACTTAAAATATTTTCAAGGGTTTAGATCAAACTAATTAACCTTATATAATTGAGCGTTGTTTAAAAAACTTGACATTATTTAAAACATGCAGGGGTGAAGATAACAAAAACATAGATGAAGACATTGTAAGAGATCTTAAGAAGATGCTGGATGAAAAGAATGTGTTGGTGAAGGCATTCCGCATGGTTAGGGATTCAATGGGCAAAGAATCAAATTCAACAATTAAACTTAGACTATTGGGAAAAAGGGGAAAGGATGGTAGAAGATATAACTTACCATCAACAGATGAGGTTGCTGCATTGATTGTCGGTGATTTTGACATTGACAAGACAGACAGAGACATTGTTGTGGAGACACAGAGCGGAAGATTACAAAGGATTAATCAACTCAATCCAGCATATCTGGGATTACAATATCCCCTGCTATTTCCTTATGGCGAGGATGGATACAAGGAAGATATACCGCTAAACAAAAGACACCATAACCGTGGTAAAGGACGACAGGAGGTGTCGATGAGAGAATTTTTTGCTTTTCGTATACAAGAAAGACTAGCCGACGGATCTCCACTGTTATACTCAAGAAGACTCTTTCAACAGTTTTTGGTTGATGGGTACTCCATGATTGAGTCATCAAGGCTAAACTACATACGCAGTGACCAAGAGAAATTAAGGTGTGAGATGTACAAGGGAGTAAAGGAAGCAGTACTGAATGGAGAAACAACGCCGTCATCATGTGGCAAGCGTATAATATTGCCTTCGTCATTCACAGGTGGACCAAGATACATGATACAAAACTATCAGGATGCAATGGCAATATGTAAGGTTGTTGGTTATCCAGACCTCTTCATAACCTTCACGTGCAATCCGAAGTGGCCTGAGGTTGAAGACTTTTTGAACAATAGAGAGCTGAATCCACAAGATCGACCCGACATTATTTGTAGGGTTTTCAAGGCAAAATTAGATACACTAATTAAAGATGTACGAGCAAACAAAGTTTTTGGTAGAGTTGCTGCAGGTATGTCCAATCAAAACCAATTATGTCATGGTTCAAGTTTCCAATAGCAATAGCTGTAATGTTTTATGTATGATAGTCTATTTGTCATGGATTTGAATTTTTCATTATGAATCTTGCAGTGGTATACACAATCGAATTCCAGAAACGTGGGTTACCACATGCACACATTCTACTATTCTTACACAAGGATGACAAATTTCCCACTGCCGAAGATATTGATAAGATTATATCAGCTGAGATACCCGATAAAAAGATAGACCCGGAATACTTTGATGCAGTCGAAAAGCACATGATGCACGGTCCATGTGGAGTGGCAAGGAAAGATTCACCATGTATGGAAAATTCTAAATGCATTCGACACTTCCCTAAGAAGTTTGTTGAGAATACTACTATCGACGATGATGGGTACCCGGTATACCGACGAAGAGAAGATGGAAAGACTATCAACAAATCAGGAGTCGATCTTGACAATCGTTATGTTGTACCACACAATAGGTTTCTACTCATGAGATATGGTGCCCATATTAATGTTGAGTGGTGTAACCAGTCAAGATCTATTAAGTATTTGTTCAAATATGTGAACAAAGGTCATGACCGTGTAACGGCTTCATTTTATAAAAGTGCTGCAGACAAAGAGAACATGGATGACTATGATGAAGTCAGTATGTACTATGATTGCAGGTATATTTCTCCGTGTGAAGCTGCTTGGAGGATCTTTGGTTACAACATACACTACAGGGATCCCTCGGTTGTTCGTCTAGGATTTCACTTACCCGATGAACAAAACTTGATCTTTAAAGATAATGAAAAGCTCGATGATGTGATCCGAGAAGCATCTGTTAAGGAGTCTATGTTTCTCGGTTGGTTTCAAGCCAACAAGATCTACTCAGAAGCAAGGTCGCTCACTTTTGCAGAATTTCCTACACATTTTGTGTGGAAGGCAAAGGAAAGGGTGTGGTTGCCTCGGAAGAGCCATGCTGTAATTGGAAGAATCTTCTTTGTGCCTCCTGGATCTGGTGAGAGATATTACCTAAGGCTACTACTCAATTGCGTTAGGGGACCAACTTGCTATGAAGACATTCGAACTATAGACGGTGTTGTATACTCATCATTCAAAGATGCATGTTATGCACGTGGTCTTTTAGATGATGATAAGGAATATGTTGAAGCAATAGTGGAAGCAAGTTATTGGGGCTCAGGTACATACTTGAGGAATCTTTTTGCTACATTGTTATTTTCCAATTCAATGGACAGACCCGAACATGTATGGGAAGAAACATGGACTTTATTATGTGATGACATACTTCATAGACAGAGGAGACTACTCGATAATCAAGGTATATATAAACTTTGTGGCATTATAAGAATAGTGTGATTAATTATGACATAAGAATTAACAGCTACATATTTATTGGTAGAAATTTTAAAATACAAGTGTATATCAATTTATGTACAACTAGCTATGGCTTGCTTAAACATATAACTTCATAATTAATAATAAATAGTATGAATAAAGAGGATATGAAAATAAGATTTAATAGACATGGTATTAGATTTATTAGTGATTTGGACTCATTTTATTAGATTCACTTTATTAAAGAAAATAAAATTTCAAAAAATTTGACCAATTGTTTGAAGCAAGGTTTTGCAAGTGTTTACGATTTGAGTTAACAATTTTTTCTTAATCATATACATGATTTGACATATATGTTGCTATTATGTACACAGAGTTAATCCTCACAGAGGCCGAGATCAAAGATTTGACCCTAATGGAGATTGAGAATATACTTAACAAATACAACAAAAGTCTGAAAGATTTTCCACCAATGCCAATGCCAGATACAAACCAATGTAACAATTTATTGTATCCCAATGGCATGAATAGGTTAATTTGCGATGAACTCAGATATGATCGGCAAAAACTAGCTGCAGAGCATGTAACCTACTTAGGACTATTAACTGATGAACAAAAAGAAGTATATAACAAAGTCATCACTGCAGTTCAAACCGGCAAAGGTGGAGTATTTTTCCTTTATGGGTACGGTGGGACAGGAAAAACATTTGTTTGGAAGACACTAGCTTCTGCATTGAGGTCTAGATCACATATTGTTCTAACAGTTGCATCTAGCGGGATAGCATCACTTTTGTTGCCTGGAGGCAGGACAGCTCACTCACGTTTCGCAATACCGCTTAACATAGATGAATTTTCAACATGCAATATTAAGCAAGGGAGTGCACTAGCTGAGCTTTTGATTAAGACAAAGTTGATAATTTGGGATGAGGCACCTATGGTAAATAGATTCTGTATTGAAGCTCTTGATAGGACCATGCGTGACATATTAAGGTTCAATAACAAAGATAGCTTGGAGCAGCCATTTGGAGGCAAGACAATTGTTTTTGGGGGAGATTTTCGCCAAATACTTCCAGTCATCCCGAAAGGGTCTAGGCAAGAAATAGTCAATGCCACTATCAACTCATCATACTTGTGGGATGACTGCAAGCTTTTGACACTTTCAAAGAACATGCGCTTAAAATCAAGTGATTTAAATTCAAGGTCATCTGAGTTGAAAGAATTTGCTGATTGGATACTCAGTATTGGTGATGGCAGCCAAGGGTCACGATCGAATACAGGTGAAAAGGTTGTCATTCCCGATGACATATTGGTTTCCGATTGGGTAGACCCAATTGAAGCAATATGTAGAGTAACTTATCCTGAAAGCTTTTCAGGAAGAAATATTGACCAACAGATTGAAGATCGAGCTATCCTTGCACCAACACTACAGTTAGTTGATGAGATCAACAACTACATGATGAGTTTAAATCCGGCTGAAGCGCAAACATATTTGAGCTCTGATAAGGCATGTCCCACAGAGCCTAATAACGATTTATTGGCTTCAATACACACTCCTGAACTCCTAAACACAATCAAGTGCTCAGGTGTCCCTAACCATGAGTTAACACTAAAAGTTGGAACACCAATTATGCTGTTAAGAAACATTGACCACTCCGCAGGATTGTGCAATGGAACACGATTGGTTGTTACTAAACTTGGAAAACACATAATTGAAGCACGAACGTGTGCGGGCAAGAATAAGGGGCAGAAAGTGTTTATACCAAGGATGACACTAAGTCCTTCTGACCATCGAATACCATTCAAATTCCAACGGAGACAATTTCCTATTATGGTTTCATACGCGATGACTATAAACAAGAGCCAAGGTCAGTCATTATCAAAGGTTGGGTTAATATTGAAGAAACCCGTATTCACACATGGCCAGCTCTATGTTGCTATCTCCAGGGTGACAAATAAGGAAGGACTCAAGATTTTGTTGTGTCATGATGATGATCAAAAGAAAGAAACAGAGAATGTCGTTTTCAAAGAAGTATTCAGAAACATATGTTGAACATTACAAGTATTCCAGGAAAAGATCCAGCAGTCATTGGTTACACAAACGAGGTACTTGCTCCTACCAACTAAGTTGTTGTTTCATGTTACAATTTTCTTAAAAAGCCATTTTAGGTGTAGAGAACTAAACCAGTATACAATCAGTGCCTTTGGCAGGATTTAACCAAAGTAAAACTATTCTGAAAAATATGTTTTGCATTATAGGAACTATATTACCTTTATTGTCCAGCTAGAAGGTTTATTGGGGTGATATGCAATCTGATGTCCTCATTATAGCCCCACCCTAAAGTCAAA
This sequence comes from Arachis hypogaea, assembly GCF_003086295.3. Lineage (NCBI taxonomy): Eukaryota > Viridiplantae > Streptophyta > Magnoliopsida > Fabales > Fabaceae > Arachis > Arachis hypogaea. The sequence continues at coordinate 23,580 of NW_027255516.1, forward strand.
CAAATGAGTAGTGTTACAAATAATGCCCATCGAGACCCTGTATAACTCTCAGTTAGCTACCGACACAATTTCAGTATAACAAACTAATGACAGTTGGATCTGTGCAATCTAATTTATATACCTCTATAGAACAAATTTAATTTCATTGTACCATCCCTTTGATTAGGAAAATAATTAGACTTGATGTCCAAATACATACCACGGAAATCCTTGAATATTTAGGAAATAGCTTCCAATTAAATAGCTTGATCCACCTTCCCATAGTTATCATTTGTAGTGTATTATAAGATTTGTGGCAGTGTACCCAATTGGATCAAAATATCATAATTAGGGAGCACCCAAAATACATGTTATATTCAGTAAAATAGAAGACATGATTATTCAACAAATACTAAGCTAAAGTTATAAATCAGTCGTGCTTAAATTTAAAAAAAAAAAACTTATGGAACCCACACAAACATTCAATTCAAATGCCAACATAGTTGAAAGATTTTGTTCAAAGTGATAGTTTTCATACTAGATAATATCAAATAAGACTAGATAAGAGCAAAATATTATTCTACTACATTAATCAGCAGCCATGGGTTGCAACACTACTAAATGCAAAGGAATTCCATAATAGATAAGCTGCACATACTGTGAAAATTCATGAACAATTAGGAAATAGCTTCCAACCAAGCACAGAATCCATGCTAATGCTAAAATATACAAATCATACAAAGAGTATATGAATCTGTATAACAGTAAAAACTTACAGTAACCTATTTTACTTCATCAACCGAAAAAATTGTTCTATAGCACAAGTTTTCTGTCATAAAAGTAGGTGGGATCTGTGAATGGGTGAGTATCTTGAATAAAATTAGTACCCACTTTTATGTACTCATTTAAGAATCCGTCTATCATCTACTCTAGAGAGGTCAATCCCTTCAATTCATGAATCAATATATGATTCAGATTCACAGATTCAGTGAGTGTTATCCTGTATTCATTTTGTACCAACTATAAAGATGATATTTATTGAAGTCAAACATTTATACTAAGATGATATATATAAGTCAAACATTTATACTAAGGTTCACAACAACCCAAGATTAGATAATTGTAAGAAATATTTTAAATATAACAGTGTAGCAAATAAGTTATTTTTTTAAGTGTTTTTACTCTTCCCTTATATAAATTAATTCTATCCTCCCTTAACAGAAACCCGGGAATATTTAACCGACACCTTCGAAAAAGAGAAAAAAAAATTGGCAGGACTGAAGTAATTAATCTCCAACACTTTGAAGCATCCATTGAAAGTTGAAACTTTTACTAAGTTTTTTAGATTCATAAAGTCATAGCATTAACCTGAAGGATGGTATCAGTTCCATATTCTTTTCTCCACCTTAACATGTCTTCCCACATTTGAATAGTCTTCTCAATGTCAAAGTCCTTTGCTTTCAGAAACCTACCACAGCCATAGTTAGCAATTTTTACATTCAGCTTGATCCACTGTTCCATAGTTAGCAGTTGTAGTTTATTACAAGATTTGATTGAGTATACCCAATTGGATAAAAACATGATAATCAAGGAGCACCTAAATACATGTCAATATATGAATAATAACAGACAAATGATGAACTAAGTTAAAGTTATAAACCAATTAAGCTTGAATTCAAGTATATATATTCTTATGGAACCCGCAGAAACAACCAATTCAAATGCCATCATGGTTGGGAGATTGTATTCGAAGTTATAGTTATCATACTAGCTAATATCAAAGAAGACTAGATAAGAAAAAAATGTAATCCTTAACACAGACATAGTTACTTTCGATGTGTCTGTATGCTTAAATGGTCTTATTCATTAATTAGGAATTATATCTAATAGCAAACTACCATGAAGTTTCCAGCTAGAAATATATGATTTAACTACTAGCAAAATTACATGTACTATATGTATCAGATGGCCGTGGTATACTTACATACATCTCGAACCAAATCTTTTTGAATCGGATTCTACCCATTTCGGCGACCTTTGCCCCAAAGAGCGGATGGAGCGAGCTTCTCTTGGAAATTAAAGTCCCTACCCATTCGGCTACCTTCCACCAACCTTCTCAAAGCGCGGTCATCCCACATGGAAACGCTAACGCAGGAGATTGCAATTCTTGATGCATAAAAAAGTAACAAAGCTTCTGATTTTCTTAAACACTGTCACCGCACCAAGAAATGTCAGCTATCAACGCCAAATACAATCCCATTATGTATTTCATATAAGAAATTATTTAAATGTATTCAGTTGTAGTAGATTTAAAATCAGCAGTTAAACAATCGAAAATTATATTTCTAATATTTAATATGTTTATACTTGAAGACATAGTACCTGATCCCGATCTAGACGTTTCACGAAGACTGGAGCAGTAATGGATTCGACGGAAGGATTCAATCATATTCCAACAGCCATAGAAATCGTCATCTATAGATTAACTAGATCCTAAAAAATTTGTGCCCCCAATATTAACTGTGTGAAGCAACAGTGAGTTAAGCTACAACACCAGACAAATTGAACCTGGCAGCCAGAAGCAAGTGGTGCCAGTACCCTTTTTCCCTTGCTTTTGGTTTTCTGATGCCCATGGTTTTTTTTTTTTAAGATTATTAGATTGATATGTTTTGTGAAATATTTGGAGAAGAAGACTGTTGTAGTTGGTGGGGGCGGGCGGGTTGCAATAAATTCAAATTTAATGAATAGATAAGAATTCAAATGTCTCACTCTATGTGAAGTGGGCAACTATTTAATGAGATCACATAATTATAATTATAGGATAGATAACGGGTATATTATTTTTAATATAAATCATCTTTAACGCCTTTCCATTTCTTTCTAAATGGTAATGTAATATATAATACTTATATTATATAAATCCACCGAGCATAATCAAGTTTAAAAAATTTTTACATTTTAGTCATACAGATCAAAATTAATGTAGTGGAACTTTTTTATATAAATAGACACTATTGTATATATACTTTTTTATGTAGACATTTGTTTTAACAAGGTACAAATTGTAAAAGTATTTCTAATGCGCTTATTAAATAGTACAAATTTAACCTGTTTTAAAATAAAACACAATCTGTTAAAGTACATGATAGTATCAATTTTTTGAAAAATAAATATATGCTTAAAAATATTTATTTATGACTCAAAATGATAACATCTGTTATTCAAATTATACTTAAAAATTATAAAACATTATTCGTATACGCGTTTAGTTAATTATTAATTTAATTTGTTAAAGTATACTCTAAAAATTACCATTTAAGAAAATTTATCATTCAAACATATAAGTTGCATTTTTTATTTTTTCTATTGTTTATTTATCCATAACTATTTGTAATTGAACCTAATATATTTTTTAAGATTAATATAACATATTCATGTTTACACAATGAAAAAACCCTATATATCTAACAATAATTTTATTTATAAAACATAAATTTATATTCTATAAATGAGATGCGACATAGAGAATTATAAATAATTATTTCACGTTATAATTACAATTTTTTAATTGAATATTGCTAAATATTTGATAAGTATTTAGATAACTACGTTTCATAAAAATCTGTCTCACAATTTAATTTAACATAAAAAATATATATAATTTTGGGAATATATTTTACTCATGTACGATTATACTTTATTTATTTTACATATTTAACTAGACATGATAACCTTTATTCTTTTATATATATCTCATTAAAATTATTATGGTGTCTAATTCTCTTCAAAAATTAAAAAAACGTTAATGAAAACATTAGACAGCAGGAACATATTATTGTGAATGGTTTTTTAATCTAAGCAATTTTTAATAAAATGCCTTTTATGTATATATTTTTTTTTAAACAAGGCACGAATCGTAAAAGTGATTCTAACGTCGTATTAAAGAATGCTAATAAAAATTGTTTTAAAGGTTACCTTTTAAATATTTTTATTAACCGAATTATATATCAATATATCAAAAAAGTTTAATCACTTAATTTTTTTTTGATATTATGATCGTGCAATTTGTTTCCATTAAAATATATGAATCTCTTTTTTAGATAAACTTTAGATAAATACCATTAAAAGTATTAAACACACCAACCGCGAGTAATTTAGACTATACAATAGGATCTATTAATATAAAAAAAGTTTCACTACATTAATTTTGTCTGTTTGACTAAAATGTAAAAAAAAAATTCAGTTTTTAATTATTTACTCTGTACAAACAAAAATAAAACAATCTTATATATTGTATAAATAATTCTGATATACTATAAATAAATACCTTTTAATTTCAGTTTTTACATAAACTTTAGATAAATACCTATAAAACTATTTATTATAGTCTATATAAGCGATAATAAAACAGTCTTATAAATTGTACAAATAATTATTATATTAAAAACTTTAAATCTTACGAAAGTATAATTCTTAGTATCAACATATAAGTAAAACTAAATTTTTGTAATAGATTAATATTTAGTCCGGGCGTAGCCCGGGTATTCCACTAGTAATTTATAATGGAAGCAAAAGTTGGGTGTTAATTATTTATGCTCTTATTGGGATTCACATTTCAACTGTTGCAGCCATAGGTAGAAGAATTGAAAAGTTTCCCTTTTCTTTTCCTTTTTGTTTTGCTTTGTCTGCCATATTATAAATACACCAAAGTTCAAACATCTAGGAACATATACTTTAGGGAAAAAGTACTTAAAAGTAATGTTTTCACTTTTCAAATTTTTATATCTAATTATAGGACAGGATCTTAATCCTTCCTGGTACAAATTCAGATAATTTATGCTTTGTCTCATTTTTTTCTTTTTTCTCAAATTTGATACCATTTGTTTTTGGGCCATATTGTATTATCAATTTGGGCCTATGCCAGTCACCAAAAAAATTGGGCCTATGCCAATTAGTTTCAGACAAAGCATCAACATTATGAGTTTAGAAGTTAATTTTTCCTGTCCAAAAATATTTTTTTTGGGCCAGAACTTAGCCCAAGTTTCCTGACATTTATTTCTGCCAAATATTTGGCATTATTATTGTTGTTTTCTACTTTTCTTCTGTCACAGCAGTGACCAAGTGCAAACCAAGGAGCATCATGTGAAACTGAAACTACTTCATTTAGCTTTTTATTTTTTTTTATTATTTTATAAAATTGACACAAATATTTCAAAACAAATTATATTTACCCAAAATTGAAAAAAAAAATCAGAAGAAGCTAAAACAAATGTAGCCAAAATGAATTATATGTATTCTATTTTCTTAGAGGGCCAACATTAGATTGCTTTGGATTCTTGTAAGATATTGTTGCATAGTGGCTTTCAATATACAATTTTTATGTTTAATATACTAAGCATATAAAAAAATGGCTTATATAATTTTTTTATTTTTGTGAAATTTGAAACTTTTTTTGTTTTGGTTCATCTATTTATTTTTCTAAAATTTAAAATATTTGGTTTTGGTTCATGTATTATTTTATCAATCATATTACGTATATAAAAAAGATCAATCACTAAATCAATTATTTATATAAAATATATATTAAAATATAAAATATACTTTAAAAATAAAATAAATATTATATATATTTATATAAATATATTGTGACTGATTTAGTAGTTAACTTATTATGTCCCTAGAATATTTTTGTTATTTTATTGATGTTTTTTTTCTTCCTAGAATGGATAATGGTGTAGAATAATTTTTTAGGGATGGATGAAGACAAAAGAATGGTTTGAGTGGTGAATAGAATTGGTGGTACATTTGCACCACTTGTCTCCCTCTTTTTTATTTTGGGCAATTCTCACAAACCACAAAAGGCTCTTTGATAAACAAACAAAATTGCACCCATGACCCACCACCCTACATCAATTATTATTATTATTATTATTATTATTATTATTATTATTATTATTATTATTATTATTATTATTATTATTATTAGTGTACCTTTTATAAATTAAATATATATAATAATAAATATGAAATTAATTAAGATAATAAATGTCTAATGTTCGAATAAAATATTCTCTACCCAAAATTTTGAAATAGCAAAAAATTTTATAAATTATATATAATGAATAATATTTTTAAATTTTTCTAAAATTTTAATAATTTTAGTGGTTCATCTTAATATATATTATGATTGAAATCAACGATTAATAATATGAAATACGGGTATTCTAGAATACTTGAAAATGTTCATATTTTATATAATAGAATAATAGATTATTATTATTATTATTATTATAGACATAGATGCTCCAAACACTGAGGATCCTCTTCAAGGCGTCACACTATCTGTCTCTTCTTTTTGTATTATTGCATTGGATATTTCCTCTCTCTTTATTTTCATCGTAAAATGTTTCACCCCAATAAAAAAAAGGGTATATAAGCTTTTTATTATTGTAAAATAATTAGCAATATGTATGATTTTACTAAAACCAAAATTATAACTCACTAGCTTTACAAGAATCACATACTTATGTAGTGCCATATACGTTTTTATTTTAGTTTGTAGTTTCGTTAATTTTTTTATTGTAACATTGAGCATATATAAGAAAGCTTATATTATTATTTTTACAAGTGAAGCATATTTTTGTTTTTTTAAATTTATTAAAATTTTTAAAAATATTCTTAAATTTTATTTTATTTTAATTTTATCTTAAAAAATTTTATTTATATCAAATTTATTTCTAATGATTAATTATGATCAATTCAAAAATAACTTCACAAAAACAATTTTTAACATTAACAAATCAAACATATTTATATCACACATTATTATTAAATTAATTCTATTTTTTTTAAATTTAATTGTCAAAAATATATCAAATACAAATTAAAATTTTCTAAAATAAAATTAAAATAAAATAATACTTAAAAATATTTTTGGACATATATATTTGGACAGATATATATATATATATATATATATATATATATATATATAAGCTCTAAATTCTTTGTATCCCTAACCTTATCTCTTGTTCTGACAACTTTAATTGTTGCTCCAAGCATATAAAATCCTACAAAAGAGTATCAAGAGCACACATCTTGCACATGATATGCATTGTATTTATCAAACATATGTCACGGTAATATATATCTCTTCTTTTTATGAATTTAATTTCAATATATATTGATTAATTATAATTTGTAGTCCATGTAAGATGTTATTAGGAATGACAATGCAAATCCGTGAACTACTGGATATTTGTGGCATTATCCAAACATGGGGATGAAGAGAAAAATTATCCATAAAATGGAGATGAAGACAAAAATAAACATAATTTTGACTGTTTGGTAAAAGGAGATGTATCTTTTATTCATGCTATTTATATTGCCATCTCTCAATATAATTTTTTTTTGTCCCTATAATTTTAGTCACAACATATAATAAGTTTTAAACCTAGATAGTTATTACCATAAATCTTATTAGTTTGGTCCAACTCAATTAAAATCTTATTTAAAAAATTATCCAACTCCATTCTCGAAAATAATTTTTAATATTAGATACTTTAGTTTCTTACATTTTTAAATATATAAAGCAGTTTCTAATATTTATATTAGTTAGATAATATAATTTTTTTTTTAAATTTGATTTGTTTAATCAAAATAACTGTTTTAGAAAACTTTTAAAAATTTTCATAACTGTTTTGATATTTTTAAATTATTTGAGAATTATTCTGTACTTTACTTTTTGAATCAAATTAGATGGAGACTATATTCTCCAACGCAAATAAATTTAGAGACTATTTTGTTATTTAAAAATCTAAAAAAATGATTTAAATAAATATTCTTTAAAAAATAATTTTTTTATGATTTTTTTACGGACATTGAGTGGATTAACTACCACATGAGTCATTAGTATTTATATATAAATATATGTTATTTAATATATTTTTAATATATATCTTATATTTTAACATATTTAATTATATTCTATGTAGAATACTAATTTAATAATTGATGATATTTTGTGTATATCTAGTATAAAACTACTTATTCTAAAATTTAAATTATCGAGTAAAATATACAAAATTTTAATATCATGATATCGTTTATGCAGAAACTATTAAATAAAAATACATAAATATTTATATATTTTACACATACTCATCTATCATCCAATTTAACTCCACCCATAATAAGCTGATTTTCAATAGACCAAAAAACTAGACCATACCACAACATTAATTCAAAGTCCTACTATGTACGGATACTGACATAGACACGGAACACAACATAATACAGAACACATCGATATGTAAATTTTAAAATATTATAAAACACGAGAATATACATATATATAAAATATAAAATAGTTTCTAGATAAATAATAATGATATTTTGATATTTTATTGATATTAAAATATAAATTAATTTTTTTAATTATTTTTATATTTTATTTTAATTATATCAAGTATTTGAAATATTTTTAGTTTTAATAAATAATAATATATACTATATCTAAATTTATTTCAAGAATATATATTAAGAATAAGATTGGACACACCGACACGTAATGGTATTTAGGTGTGTCCAAGCGTGTCTCCGAAATTTTTTTTATTTTTTTATTAAAACGCAGTTGAACACAGTAAACACGCGTGTCAGATAAATATCGGTGAGTGTCGTGTCCAAAATGTATTTAACATACGGATATAACAACTCAGCAAAATGTCCGTGCTCCGTAGACTCAAACTCTTTCCTTGTCTTTTATTTTGTATTGTTTAAGTTTTTGGTTAGGTTGCCTAATCTTGTAATTAGAATTTAGAAAGCATGGCTGAGCAAAGAGCAAGGGCAATAAAATTGTCAACGTGACTAACCAAAAACAAAATTATGGCAATTAACATGTGGCTCATATTTCACCACGTTTTCCCTTTTCCAATTTATTGGGTCTCAACTTCATTCTCTTCCCACATGTAACCACGCGCCGCGCGTGACGCAATTTTCATTTTTTTTAAAAGTAATTTACACATATGAATAATTTATTTAAGTTAATAATATACATACATTATAGTTGATCTTTTAGAAATGTTTATACTAATTTTGACTCATATTGCACTAAAGCATGTTTATCTGTTTTTATATCTATCGTAATATTATATATCTTCTGATGGATTTTGTATTTAATTTAAGAGTGAAAAAATATATTGATTTAATATATGAGATAGAATAAAGATAAAAAGAATTTAGAGAAAATATTATAGTTTGAATAAGTTTGATTAGGAAATTGAGATCTTTGTACCTATTAACAAAAAAGATTGATAATGTTGATAATTTTGACAAAATAAAAGTGTAATTTTCATTATTAAGATATGATTAAATTTTCTTTTACCAAATATTTAGGTATTTTTGACATATATATGCCACTTATTTCATCAAAAACAAACCATACTCTTTTTATATGCTAATTGCAAATAATACACCTTTTATTTTATTTTTTTGTAAAAACATTATACCCTAATAAGTTTCTACCATAAGAAATAAAAATATTAATATTTATTAGTAAGAATATAAAATATTAATAAAAAAGAAAAGAAAAGCAAAATACCTCGACCCCATAAGTCATACCGCAAAAAGTCGTCTTCATTTGAAAAAGTGATGTGCATATAATATCCAAATAATATCAATTAATAGATATTTATAATTTTTTATGATATTTTTAATTTAATAGATTAAAGATTAATTCGTAAATTTTATTTAAGAGTAATTAATTATTATATACATAAGATAAAATTTAAATATTAATATTTGTTTAAATAGAAGAGTGAATTAATAATAACTCGACTAATCCGACATAAATAGTTAGCAATTTAAATTTGGCATGTGACAAAATGACAATTTTTTTTTTTTTGGGCATAAGCTAGTGGTTGAGAAAACGAATCAATGAAACAATATATTTCACAATAATGATAATACCAACCAAAATTGTGCTGCTCAAATAAAGAGGATCTATCATTCTAGAACTAGCTACTAACCTATCTAGCTACCACCCTATTGTATGTCCCTAAAAAATTAGGCACATGTTATTAAGAATTATTAATCCTTATAAGGGATAATTTTTGTGAACGTACAATAATAATAATTGAAATTGTATAAATTTAATGGTTAAGAATTTCTCTAATATTTTTTCCCCATAATGCGTATTTAATATTGAAAATGCGTAAGATTATGTACCATATTTAAAATGAATTTACCATAAAAGTATGGTTTTTTTAATCTTTAAAATTTTCAAGAATTGTTGGATAGAAATTGAAGTCAGTGTCTATTCAATGATTTATATTTTTAGTGTTTTTTTTTAAAAAGCGCGTTATGTATTTTTAATGTAGGAATAATAATTTAAAACTATTTTACTTGACTATTGTTTTATAATTTCTATCTTCTAGGCTATTGATATTGTTATTAAATCAGAATGTTATTCGTATGTTTATTTTTGAGTAAATGCCTTTGAAAATGCACACGTGAAATTAATTTTCTCACTTTAGAATCTTTAAAATTGCGAAATTCGATTATTTGACTTTAAACACATTTTTCATAAAACTTTATAGAGTAAAGTATTGTTTTTGTTTTTAATGTTTGGGGTATGTCTTAAAGTTGTTCCTAACGTTTCAATTGTTATATTTAAGTTCTTAATGTTTCAAAACTAACTCAATGTTGTCCTGTCATTAGAAATCCATTAACAGAATTGACGGCGGGACAAAATTGAGATGATTTTGAAATGTTAGAAACTTAAATAGGACGAAAACGTTGGAAACAACAATGATACATAGAAATAAATTTTAATTTTATCCTTTAATAATATCAATTTTTTACTATACATAATATTGAATTATTTTTTAATCACATCTAAGTAAATTAAACTTAATCATATTACTTTTATTTTAAATAAATTATTTTTTATAATTTTACTCTTAAAAATTTTTAGTTATCATGAAATGTTTGTAGAATGATTAGTATATAAACTTGCAGAAAAGAAAAAAAAAACAATATATATACAATAAAATATAATTATACCTTTTGTCTCTAATATATCAAAATTCTTTAAAATTATAAAAAAATAAATTTATTTAAAATGAAAGTAATGTGATTAAGTGTAATTTATTTAAATGTAATTAAAAAATAATTAAATACTATCTATAGTAAAAAATTAATATTATTAAAAGATAAAGTTAAATTAAAATTTATTTTTATGTATCATTTTTGTCCCTAAACGATTTCGTCTTATTTAAGTCCCTAACGTATTAAAATTGTCTTAATTTTGTTCTGCCGTCAATTCTGTTAATGGATCCCTAATGGCAGGACAACATTGAGTCAATTTTAAAACGTTAAGGACTTAAATAGGACGATTAAAACGTTAGGGACAACTTTAAAACTTATCCTAAACATTAGAGACAAAAACGATACTTTACTCAACTTTATATATTAATATAATAGATATTATAAATTTAATAGTAATTAATCTGCTACTTATTATTTTACTAGTTTTTATTTTAGAGAATTCAAATTCGATTAGAGCAAAATTTTTTTTATAGTAAAGACTCAGATAAAGATTTTTAAACATTTTTAAATAAAAATTATTCAATAGATTATCATGTATTAAATTTGGTTAATTCTATCATACCCTTTATAAAGTAACATATAATTTATCTTGTGTGATGTGTCACTTTTTAATTAGTTATTAGGATAATTATGGTTAGACTATTTTCTAATTAAATTAGTTTTTAAAATGGATAATTATGTAATTTTTTAAAGTATTAAAATTTAAATTGAAACATGACTGTTAATGAGTTATAACTTATAACTCAAATAGTATAGTTTTCTCATACTCATCTCTGTCGGCGAAATAGACTCTGGCCATGAGTGACAGCAGCGACGGACGAGAACGCGACGACGAGAAACGCATTAGAACAAGAAGAAGAGATGATAATTTACATGTTATTTTAGACATAGTTAGATAGAATTCACCATTAAATTTTTGACATATTACATATATTAAAAGTGGCACTATATTCTTGAAATTGTTAATTTGATTTTGATATCAAATTTTTTAACTTGTTTAAAATTTTAATTTAAAAAAATGTTATTAGATGATTGTTTTATTTTTATTATTTTTTATAAATTTTATAATATTATTTATCATTATTATTACGATATTTTTTCTCATTTTGTGAATTTAATACTTTTGTACGAGTTGAGTTTTTATTTATAATTTTTTAATTTTTTTTTGTTTTTTAAGATCAATATTTTAATCTATCAACTCGTATTACTAATTATTTCATTTTCAGTCTAGCAATTATTATTTATTTTTGAATTTTTGAATAAAACTTATCGTGAAATTGTGATTTAAAAAAATTATTTTAAAATTTAAGAAATTCAGTGTTGTTTGAATTAATATTAGCTATAATAATTAATATAATTAATTCTTCTTTTAGATCTTTAATTTTATTTATAACTTATATTTCTTTATTATTAATCTATAATTTGTAGAGTATATTTTTTAACCATGACAAAATAAAAAACTTTAGAAAAATTAATATAACAAAATAATTAAATTTGTCATACATGAATAATTAATTTTATTTTAATAGTTTAATAAAAAATTTATAAGATATTACATATATATCTTTATACACAATAATTCATTAGTGGTAAAATTTTAATATAATATAAAATATTTTTATATGTTTAAATACATCACGACTAATTTAGTAAGTAATTTTTAATACTAATAATAATAATAATAATAATAATAATAATATTAATAATTAATATTGTTGTTGTTGTGGTCGTCGTCGTCGTCGTCAAAAACAGACGAACATAGCGAAATTAAGGAAGCATATAAAAAGAACAAAATATATATATATATTGGTCAAACTTATCACACAAAAGCTATTTAACTTTGAGTGGTCAAAACTATAAAAGAAAGAGTTCTTTCAGAAGCATATTAATGAATGATTATTTTACATAAAACTAATATTTTTAAAATATTAAATAATTTAACATATTTAGTTAAATTAATTAATTTAATACACATACATTAGTATTTAAATTATCATTTTAAATTATGAAAGTTTGTTAGAATTTATTTTTTAGGAAAGATAGAGATAGTTGGAAAAATTCGGGAAGACAGTTACTTACTTAAATAAGTATAAACTGTTCTTTTTTATCGTGTAAAGAAGTCGGATATACGATAGAAATCACTCTCTTAAATAGGCCTTTCATTTCTATTGCATCTAACTTTTGTATTTTTTGTCAAAATATAAACATTTCTATACAAATATTTTTATATAAAAATAATATTATAAATGATTAAATAATTTAATTAAATATATTCAATTAAATATATCGAATTCTCTTATTTTTATAATATTATATTCATATAAAAATATTTTTATAGAAATAACCATTATTTAAAATTTTAGGCCAGACGACAAGCCTTTTATCATAGTTATTAAATTCGGCTCGACCTGAGCGGTTCGACCGAAAATCCGATCACCCAATTATCTAATCAAGTCGAACCACTCGTTGAACTGTCCATACAATAGATCCGGTCAAATCTGATTTGACCTGATGAGTTTTATATAAACCCGATGATTCGGCTAGTTAATCCAACTCGGTCCGGGTCATGTTTTTTAATTTTTTTTATTTTTTCTTCCCTAAAACGGCATCGTTTTAGACCCATCCACCCCCCTTCTTTGAATGAACCTAACTCCATCGCATAGTGGAACCACAACCACCCCTTCCCAAACCTTCGTCTCTTTGTCTCTACTCTCTCGAGTCCGGCGTCTCAACAGCGGGTAGCCCCTCACCCTCACCTCGTCACTCTCTCGAGCTCGGTGCCAACATCCCCTCACCCTCACCTCATCTCTCCCCTCGTCGTCAGTTCGTCATTCCCTCAGTGTGTCAGTCGTCACTCTCAGTCTCTGAGTCTCTCACCTCGTCGCTCTCTCGGTCTCTCACCGTGAGTCTGTGACCCTGTGTTCGCTTCGTCGAAATTAATGAAGCAGTATCTGCTCCCTCATGTGGTGGTGGTGGTCGTCTTCTATACCAGACGAGCTCTAATTTTTGACCTTATTCTTTCTTTAGTTCAATGTTATTTCGGTGAATCTGGTGGTTGTTGCTGTTTTATTTAGTTTTTTGAGTTGTTGCTGTTATTTCTCTAGTTTGATGCTAATTTTGGTGAACCTAAGCAAATTTTAGAGTTGTTGTTGTTTTTTATGTTTGTTGAATGTTGGTTTTTTAGAGCTGTTGTTGCTGTTTTTTCTCTGATTCGATGTTAATTTTGGTGAACCTGAGCAAATTTTAGAGTTGTTGTTGTTCTTTTTGTTTGTTGAATGTTAGTTTTTTAGAGTTGTTGTTGCTGTTCTTTCGCTGATTCGATATTAATTTTGGTGAACTTGAGCAAATTTTAGAGTTGTTCTTGTTCTTTCTTTGTTGAATGTTGGTTTTTTAGAGTTGTTGCTATTCTTTCTGTTCTTTCTCTGGTTTGATATAAATTTTAGTTAGAATTATTATTGAATCTGACAGTTGCTGCTGTTGTTTGGTTTTCTTAGAGTTGTTGAACCTGAGAAAATTTTAATGAACTTCGATTGAATAGTTAAATTTGTTGTTGATTATCATTAGTGAACTTTGGTAGTTATTGATTATCATTAGTTGTTACTGTGTTGCTATGTTTCTTTTGCTTAAATGGAAAGGCTTTTCAACTAGCCATTGTACCTGAGATTGCGAGAAGTCCTTCCTCTTCTTTGGAGCTTGTTCTTGGTCCCAGGAGGAAGTTCTAGTGGTTTGCCGGAGAAGCTCTTGTTTTTCTTTCTGGAGTTGGTTGGTGGCATGGACACCTAGCCCTTTCTTATTTTTAGTATTTGTGACAATCATAGAGTTTATAATAATAGACGGAAGACTGATCCTTTTTGGGGCCATTGTAAATAAATTGTGGATTTACCGATTGTGTTATCTTTTACTTGTCTTTGTTGATTTAAATTAAAAAAATATTTTGTACTAGAGACTAATATATTATATTTTTTTAGATAATTTATTATGTTTAAAAATTGATATTGAATTATTAACGTTTGTAAAGATTTATATTTTAATTTTTAAGACATTATTTTAATTTTATTCATATAATTTTAATTTTTTTTAGTTATGATCAAGTTGATCGGATAAATCAATGATCCACCAATTAAACCAATAACCTAGTAATTCGGTCATATAACTGATTTGATTATCGGTTTGGTTCTGATAATTCCTTTATGGTAGCGTGTTTGTAGACAAATTTTTCATTTTTTAAAGGATATTTTTGCACTTGATAAACAGTTTGTTAAAAAGACAATTGAAATCAATCAAATACAAAATTTGCACGCATCTAATATTTTATTTATTGTTAATATTTCTTATTAATTAAGGAATATTTTTCTTTTTATTAATTAATTAAATTTTAATTATCTATTGTTATATTTTGTATCAATAAAATAAATTTAAAACAATAGCTTGTTGAATTAGGTTAGTTATTTTTTTAAGATTATAAAAAATAAAAAAATATTATGTGTACATAATAAAATTAATCATCATATATTTATATATAGATACATATATTATTTAATTTATTTTAATATATATTTTATATTTTATATATATGACTGATTTAATAATTTATTTTTTATACACAGTTAAAAAAAACTCAAAACTTATAAATTTATATAAAACCTCAAAACTTATAAATTTATATAAAAACTCAAAACTTGTAAATATATTTAGAAAAAGTATAGGTAGACAATAAAATATTAAACAATGTGAACAATAAATATATTAGATATTCAATTTACTAAGTGTGTAGATAGTTATCCTAATATTAAGATTTAGGTAGATAATTTAAGGGTGTAATATATTTTACTTTATTAGGCCAATTTTAAAACTTATTATTCACAAAAATTATTGTCTACCTAACAAAATCTATTTATTTATTATCTCTGGCATATCATTTGTAAAAAAAAACAATGATAAAAAATTAATATTACAACAATCAATATTATAATAAGTTATTAAACAAGCTTAATATAAAACTCACTAAAAATAAGTTTTTATTGAATTTAAAATTTAAATATTTTTTATTTAAATTTTAAATATTTATTTTTATATTAAATATTGGCTAAATAATATTGACTTTCAATACTTTTTCTTTCTAAAAACAATTGCATTTTTGTATATTTTAAAATACATTGATATTCCTTTAATATTTATGTCGAATAATTTAGGTAGAGACTTACTTATAATTGTCTTCGTATAAAATTAATAGTTAAAAAATATTCAATAATTTAAAAAATTTGACTAAACTATTATCTAATAATTTTCAATTATCAATTTTACGTAGGTACAAACCATTTGTATCCATAAAAGATATCGACGCTGACAAATATACCTATATAAAAATAAAACAACAAATATACTAAGATGACTTTTCATATGCCAAGAGTACTCTAATGGACTAATTACGTAACCAACGTTTGAATACTTTTAACACACAGAGACCATATTCTATAGTAATAATTGCCATTTATTCTTATATGATACATTTATTAGTATCTGTATCTTTTATAGATATAAATAATAATTTATTTCACGTAGAAATAACTACATGTAAGTTTTTAATGTTAATTTATATTATTTTTCTATTTTTTTTAATTTCAGTCGAGAGAAAGGGCGTGAATATAATTTACAAGAAACATAACACAGAATCTCACTTTACACATTTCTCTCTCTCTCTCCCTCTCTCTCTCTCTAACTGCCGCCATGTCCCGTCGTCACCGGCGCCAACCCTCTCAGTCTCTCCCGGCGGATTTCAATGCCGCCGCCGATGACCTCTCCAAGCCATTTGACTACTTCACCGCTCAACAGCAAGAATCTACATCAGCAGCAACAAGATCATCAGCCACCTCCACCACCACCACCACTACCAGCGCCGCCACTGGCACCTCCAACAGAACCACCACAGAGAAGCCTCCTCCTCCGCCGCCAAAATCCTCCTGAATCATCGCACCACTGCATCTCATCTATGCTTGCTACTACCTTCTCTTGCATTTTATTATAATAATAATAATAATGTCTATTTCTGTTTTATTGTGTTCTCTCTTTTTTAGTTTTAGTTTCAGTTTCTTTTTTTTTTTCTCTCTAAATAAGAGTGAGATAAAAGCATAGATAGAGAAGCTCTTGATCCCTTCAATATTGTTCTCAT
>NW_027255517.1:0-40110 GCF_003086295.3 Arachis hypogaea
TTTCTCCAAATAAAATCATGGCATTGTGGAGCATTTGCTCGTCAATCTGAATGGCAGGAGATAGCCAATCCACAAAATATTACTGGGTTGACTATCACTTTTCCTTCCCATTGGGGGTTTGTGAATGCTGTTTGAGACGAGAAGAACAATTTATAAGTACACTGCTATTTATATAGAGAAAACAACAGTGATTGTACTTGCAGGTGCAAGCATTACTTTACACTGTAATGTCAACCTAAAAAGTACGTGATGCACTATGACAGGCATGCACTTTAATGAAGATAACTTACCAGAGGTCTTTTTTGTCCAGTGTAGGGATCAGTAGGCCCATAGCCTTTTCCTTGAAACTGTCCATAATCAGACGACTGATCCTACAGCAATCAGAAAAGGACAACATTGGTCACACAAGAATAACAAAGAAATACGCAAAAATCTTGATAACTGTATAAAGAAACAGTGCAATCAGACCAGGCAAAATAAAGAACTCCAAGCACACGTTTAAAGGTAGTGCGTAAACTATAGAAAAGCAAGCTTCTAATATTTATCAATGTAAGAGCAGAGCCTAGGTTTGGCAAAAAAAGAAAAGAAAAAAGCTAGAAACAAGGCCAGCAATCTATATGTTACACTTACTTTTCTTGTAGAATGTGATCGAAGGAAGTCTACACGAATGTGTTCACCACCTAAACGTTTCCCATTCATGACTTTCATTGCCTGAGTGCATCATCCAGATTGAAAAATTCAATACATGCAGTATTTCGGTCCCTAAAACTAAAATCTCATTTTAAAATTTACGAATTCGGCTTTTAATTTTTTTGTAGTGGGCTATACCACCCAAAGCTTGTTTAATGGTTTGCCTGAAAAATAGGTTTTCCATTAAACATATTTAGAGAAAATGATAAATGCAGATCATGGGGTCAATATGGATGTAATTTTAGCACGTAAACATGCAAAGACGGCACAGCTACCTTGGGCCAAAAAAAATAAATAACTAAAAGGCACATCATGTACAGAAAGAAAGTCGCATCCCCTTTCTCAAAAACCTGAAATATCTTGTTTACTGAAATTATTTTATGCAATATATATTTCTAAAAGAAAGGATTCAATTGAAAGCTCACACTTAACCCAAACATTTTTAACTTTTATGATAAAATTGTTTTATGAACTAGATGACAAACTATAACAGTTATAGTGGGAAGAACCTCCGGACAATTAGAATTTTTTTAGGCATTGTCTTTCATATCAGCATCGTTAGGGTAAAATCAACCATTTTTCAAATTATTTAGTGGTGTTTACTCCACTCCGCTCATCAACATCCCAGCATATTCTTTCCCACATTAATTAGAATATACAACCTATCACTGGAGCTGTCATTTGTTTAAGGACTAATAAATAGTGCAGCATCATCCCTTGATCAACTCTCCATTAGAAGCTCTACTAGCAAGTTTCTATTACTTCCATGTTATTTTCAAGATCGTAATCAATTTAAAAGAGCAAGAGAGAATATTACTGCTAATCAGAATTCAAGTGCGCTTGTTATTTGGCTATTAAATAATTATTGTTCACGATACTATAGAATAATTACTGTAAAGCTTCATGGCGCCATTGTTATTGATATTTTCTAGATTACAGTTTACTTCCATTATATAATTGAAACAAAGATGACATGCCCAGTATCATAATCTACTTGAAGAGCTCGAAATTTTTTAGGTAGGATTTTGTCTATCAATGTTTTAGTTCAGGTTTATGAGTAACGTAATTTCCATATATATTCTGTCTGTCAGATTCTATGGGGCCTCTTATCCGCAACATCACATACACTTCAATTGGCTCTAGCTTACCTTAAAATCAAGTATTGCTAAAACCGCCGGGTCTGGGAAGTCAGATGCGCCTTGTGGCCGGTTTTTATCGATCGTTTTTCCCTTTATATGTATTCACCAACCACACGTTTTAAATATGATTAAATTCAAAATTTGAGTTAACATGCATATTTTTAGCCACTAATTACAAAAACACCGATTTAATTCTGGTACCGGGGAAACCCCCCAATACTCAGTGTTTATGTTACTGTAACCATAACTTATTCACTGTGTTTGAATATTTGTGTCCATTCTATCATTTCGAGTTTGTTGTTTCTTTCTCGTTTTACTTCATTGATGCATTTCGTAATTTATATCATTGCACTTCCCTCACGGCTGCAGCTACCTGATGTATACATAATTCCCATGTCCAATAAAAAGAATATATATTATATATTTCAGAAGTAAGAAATAAACACGAAGCTTGACCCTCGGTACTATTGGTTTTCGCTTGTAGTGGGTGATTTCAGCTTATATATATTTATTTATATAATAATGTTTTAGCTTACTGTCATATTCTTTTCCCAGTGTCATTGTTAACCTAACGATTACCAGTTGCATAAGTAGTTTAACGATTAATTAACTTTGCTTTAAATGTGTTAGATTTCAAACAAACAAACAAGCTACACGGATTTCTTTAAAACTAAAAATCATAAATTAAATCAAACAACAGAACAAGCTTCACCAGTGGGTGGAATATAAATCAGCTGAAATTCCGCAATTGATTAATAATAACAATGATAATAACTAATAACAATAAAAAATTTGAGAAATAAACAAAATAGTTTATACTAATTAAAACTCATTTCGTAGCCTAACGCAATTGAATCGATTGCAATGGCGATTTGCCTCAACGCAGATTTGATTCCAATATGCACGCAAAATAGGATATGTTAAAAATAGGGATTCGATTTGAGACATTATTAATGCACGCAAAAAACAAAATAAAAGATAATCGAGCAATTTGAAGAGCCGAAAATAGGAATTTACAATAATAACACGGTTCATATTGCAATAAAAAAACAATAAGAATAAGAATACATGAACCTAACAGAGCACAAAGAAGACGAGAACAAACCGGTCTAGCAAACTCGATTTTCAAGGAATTGCCGCGGAGGGAGAACCTTGAGAGCGTTCTTCGCGGCCTTAGCGTCCTCCACGCGCTTGAAGTACACGAAGGCGTAGCTACGGGCCGAGTAAGAGGTGACACTGTCGAGGGCGCCGTACTGCGCGAACAGGTCCATCAGATCAGCGTCGGTTACGTCCGGCGCTAGATTCCCAACCCAGAGGTTGTTGGAAGGTTCGTCGGAATCCCTGGCGGCGGCGCTTCCTTCGTGCGACGGCCTCACTGATTTCGCCGGACGCGGCATTGCAAGGCACAGACTCGGAATAACCGGATCGAGAGTGAAAGTTGAAGGAGGAAGGAAAGTAGGAAACCCTAAATGAAGAGAGAGAACGGAATTTTCTGTTATGAAAAGAGAGAGCGAGAGAGAGAGAGCATGAATCGAGGTGGTTCGGTTTTTGTGTTTTTTTTAAAAGGGTAAAAAAGTAGATAAAATAAAATAATAATTTACGGCGCGTCACACCGTTAAACAAATGGGCCCGTGGGCCTGTTCGAAAGTTTCCAGAGAGTTCGGATAGAGCAAGTATTCCGTTTTTTTTTTTTTTGAAAAATAAACTATCCAAAGTCTAAATTAGATTGATGTAATAGTTCATTAGCCTACCGCAAATAAGCACGAGTAGTTTGAATTTTATTTTATGTATATAATAATTAATTAATCATAATAAATTTTTAAATAAAAGTTTAATCTGTATCGAATTAATTTTTAGTCTAAATTAAAAAATATCATGAGGAAAAAAATGTACTAGCTAGATTAATCTATCTAAGAAGTCTCTATAACAAAATAAATATTGATCTTTCTCTGTGTGAATAAAAATGTTGATTTGGATAAATTGTCTTGTAAGTAATGTAAATATCAAAAACAAAGATTTGGCATAAAAACAAATCATTTATAAGTTTTTAATTATTGAAAATTTAAGACAACCTATATACCTTAATTAAAAATTTATGAATCTAACAAAAATTTATAGATAATTAAATTTGCTACAACATAGATATCTTGAAAAAAAAATTCAAGAACTCATTTCTCATTTATTTTCGTTCTCTTCTTTTATAATCGATTTAAAAAATTTAATTAGTGGACTATGTAAATCTTCTCTTTGTGTGGATATTAATTTGGTAAAGTTATAATCTTCAAAAACAAATACCTAGCAAAAAAAATTGAGATTCTTGTCTTTTTTTCTCTTATTTTATTCGATTTTGTCAGATATTTTATTTAATTATTATATATTTTATGTGTATCCTTGTATAGCTAAGTTTTTAAATTAGTGGATTATCAATAAATATTTATTCATATAAACGGAATTAATTTATTATTATTATTATTATTATTATTATTATTATTATTATTAATTTAAGTAAATATTACATTTGTCAATTTTGATCTTTACAAAGCTTAATAATATTTATAATTTATTTTATTATTTTTTTACATATATATGCCTTTAATTTTAATATAAAAATTTTTGTATAATTATCTAATTAATTAAATTCATGCATTTATATGTCTTTTTAAGTAATGATTGTGAAAATTAATTATTTTTATTAATATAATAATATATGATTAGTTATCTATAAATCATTTACAATAAAAAGAATAAAAGAGATATGAGATTATGTGAGGAGGAATAAAAAATTGTGTAAAATAAATATTGATTTATATATAGAGATATAACAAAGAGTAAATATAAAATATAAGAATAAATTAGAATTTAACTCAATTTATATCTATTAAAAAGAATTTATTAGCATTGAAAGAATATAGTAATCTATATAAATTTAAAGAATAAAAAAATATAAAAATAATATTTAAAAATCTTATTGACATTGAAAGTATAGAGTAATCTATATAAAATTAAAACACAAATAAAATTGATATATTACGTATCAAATATAATTAAGTATAGTCCAATAGTAAATTTTATCTTTGCCAAGGAGAAGATGCGGGTTTGATTTCTATTATTTGTCCTTATTATTACTCAAAAGAAAATTTCAACTCTTTCTTAAACCTAATAAAAAAAACTATTTGCTGTATAGCGGTTCTAGAAAATCGCACCTCGATATCTAGAAAAAGTTATATTAGATGCATGGACTCAAAAGAAAATTTTGACTCTTTCTTAAATCTAATAAAAATTATTTGTTGTATGACGGTTCTAGAAAATTGCACCTCGAGATCCAAAAAAACTATATTAGATGCATGGACCACACCTCGAGATCCAAAAAAAAACTATATTAGATGCGTTGGCAGCTTGAATAAAAAATCTTTGGACAGCGCAATCACTATCACTATCACTATATTAGATGCATAACAGTCCCAAAAAACTCTTTGTATAATGAAAGATTTTTGAACAACGCAATCACTATCACTATATTAGATGCGTGACAGTTTAAAGAAACGCACCAAGAAAAGATTTTCTACAGCGCAATCACTATATTAGATGTATGACAGTTCCAAAGAAACGCACCTCGAGATAAAAAAAATCCAAAAATTCTTTGTAAAATGAAAGGTTTTTGGACAGCATTGAAAGCTTATTGATTACTGCAATCACTATCACTATATTAGATGCATCACAGTTCTAAAGAAACATACTTCGAGATTAAAAAAAATCTAAAATGATCTTTGGAATAGGAAAGGTTTTTGTACAGCATTAAAAGCTTATTCATCAACGCCATCAATTTCTACAAGAAATTTTAAAAGTTTTTTTATATAAAAAATACAAACGTTGGAGTACTCTGAATTAGTTGGATTCTATTCTCTAATAGAATATAAAACTTGTATATAATATTAACTAAAATAGTTTTAAATAGTTATATTTTTTAATAAAGTCAAAGATAGAGAATTATCGAATTATTTTATTTAATTTTAAAAGAATCTTTAAATAAAATAATTCTATTAAATAAAATTTTTTACTTATAACTCATATAAATATCTCTTTAGAATTTACTTATTTATAAAAAAATCTTTTGAATAGAATACTAAATTGGTGATCCAAAAATAATAAATTTTTGAATTTCAAATTATGTCATCCCTATCTCTGACTAAAAGGTATCGTAGGAGAAATAATAAGGGATCAATTGAAACCAATTCAAATGGTAAAAATAAGTGGCATGATATTATGTGAAAGAGAAGATAAGGAAGATGTGTTAAGTAAATGTTGATTTATATAAAAAATATAAGAAGGAGTAAGTATGAAAGAAGAGGATGAATTATATTTTATTATTCAATTTATACCTATTAAAGAGAAATAATATTAACATTAAAATCATATCTATCTTATATAAAATAAATAGTAAGAGACTATAAAAAACAGAGTAACCTAAAAAAAATAAATGACATAAGAGTGAAAAAGAAAAATAAAGAAGAATCCTAAATTGTAACACTATATAATAACCATAAGAAAGAGTGAGGATAAAAGATGATGAATTATGTTTATAGCTAATAAAGAGAAATAATATTAATATTGAAGACATATAGTATCCTATATAAAAGTAGAGAAGAAAAGAATATGAAATTATAGAGTAATCTAAAGAAAAATAAATGTCATGAGAGAGAGAAAGAAAATGAAAAAAAATCCTAAGCTATAATAATAAGGCACGTGAGAAGTATAAATAAAATAGTTAAAAGTAATTCAATTATATTAGATGATTGGCAACTCGAGATAAAAAAAATCATTGGACAGCGCAATCACTATCAATATTGAAGAAAATTTCATGTCCTAAGCTGTTCAAGCTGTGATGTTGATGGTTTGATAAATCAGAAGGGATTAAGAGAGGGAGAGAGATAGGTTCTTCTCATTGTTGGAGAGAATGAAAAATCCCCCTTAGAAAATATTTGTTGAGTTATTACACCTTATATACTATGTACTTTTTTTATGTACTCTCACTAAAAAATAATTATAATGGTAAACCTATTATTGATAAAGAAATAATCTAGGTAACACCCTCCCGCAAGCTAGAATTGTGTAAATCTAACAATCCTAGCTTGGAAACATTGGCAAGAAAAGGACCCGGTGGCAGAGCTTTATCAATAATAGGTTTACCATTGTAATTATTTTTTAGTGAGAGTACATAAAAAAAGTACATAGTATATAAGGTGTAATAACTTAACAAATATTTTCTAAGGGGGATTTTTCATTCTCTCCAACAATGAGAAGAACCTATCTCTCTCCCTCTCTTAATCCTTTCTGATTCATCAAACCATCAACATCACAGCTTGAACAGTTTAGGGCATGAGATTTTCTTCATGGTGCGGTGAGCGTGGAGAGCAACCAAGCTGTGAATCAAAAAAAAAAGTTGTGAATTGAGATCAATCCAATTTTGCCATTCTCTCTCTATCCCTAATTTTTCTTTCGACATTTTCTTTCCTCCATTCTTACCTCTTCCTTCAAACTCATCCAATAAAGTTTGATGAGAGGCTATTTCGCAAGATTCTTTCTTGGTGAACATAGCTGTTCCGATCAACGAGTTGGAAGGAAGAAGATCTGAATCCCTATTACTATGTGATTCATTGATTTCTCAAAATGGCAAACATGGCAAACAGATCCTCCCATTGCAGAGGTCGTGGAGCTACATTAGCTTGCTCTCATTGCAACAAGCAAGGCCACACAGAAGATGTATGCTATAAGAAGCATAGGTAACAAATATCAATATTAGATGCATAACAGTTCCAAAAAACTCTTTGTAAAAGGAAAGATTTTTGGACAATGCAATCACTATCACTATATTAGATGCGTGACAGTTCTAAAAAAACGCATCAAGGAAAGGTTTTTCTACGGCGCAATCACTATCACTATACTAGATACATGACAGTTCCAAAGAAACGCACCTCGAGGTAAAAAAATCCAAAAAACTCTTTGTAAAAGGAAAAGTTTATGGACAGCATTGAAAGCTTATTCATTACCGCAATCACTATCACTATATTAGATGCATCACGATTCCAAAGAAACGTACTTCGAGATTAAAAAAGTCCAAAAAACTCTTTGGAATAGGATAGGTTTTTGTACAACATTAAAAGCTTATTCATCAACGCAATCAATTTTTACGAAAAATTTAAAAAGTTTTTTTATATAAAAAATACAAACGTTGGAATACTCTGAATTAGTTGGATTCTATTCTCTAATAGACTATAGAATTTGTATATAATATTAACTAAAATAGTTTTAAATAGTTATATTTTTTAATAAAATCAAAGAAAGAGAATTTTAGAATTATTTTTATTTAATTTTAATAGAATCTTTAAATAAAAATAATTCTATTAAATAAAATTTTTTACTTATAACTCATATAAATATCTCTTTTAGAATTTATTTATTTAATAAAAAAAATATTTTGAATAAAATACTAAATTGGTGATCCAAAAATAATAAATTTTTGAATTTCAAATCCTGTCATTCCTATCTCTGACTAAAAGGTATCATAGAAGAAATTAAATAATAAGAAATCAATTGAAACCAATTCAAATATATATATACCAATTCAAATATATATATATATATATATATATATATATATATATATTAGTAAGAACGGAGGAATAAAAATAAGTGGCATGATATTATGTGAAAGAGAAGATAAAGAATAGGTGTTAAATAAATGTTGATTTATATAAAAAATATAAGAAGGAGTAAGTATGAAAGAAGAGGATGAATTATGTTTTATTATTTAATTTATACCTATTAAAGAGAAATAATATTAACATTAAAATCATATCTATCTTATATAAAAATAAATAGTAAGAGACTATAAAAAACAGAATAACCTAAAAAAAATAAATGACATAAGATTGAAAAGAAAAATAAAGAAGAATTTTAAATTGTAACACTATATAATAACTATAAGAAAGAGTGAGTATAAAAGAGGATGAATTATATTTATAGCTAATAAAGAGAAATAATATTAACATTGAAGACATATAGTATCCTATATAAAAGTAGAGAAGAAAAGAATATGAAATTATAGAGTAATCTAAAGAAAAATAAATGTCATGAGAGTGAGAAAGAAAATTAAAAAAAAAAATCCTAAGCTATAATAATAAGGCACGTGAGAAGTATAAATAAAATAGTTAAAAGTAATTCAATTAAAATGAAAAGGATTAAAAAATAATTTAAGTCAACTCTTCTTTTTCATGGTTGGTTGAGTCACTATCATTTTTTTCTTCACTTTCTTCCTAATAAATACAATTACATTGTCACTTACTACATATATTTAGCAAAAGTGATAGGAAAAAAAAAGAGATATGAGATTATGTGAGAAGGGATGAAAAAATTATATAAAGTGAATGTTGATTTATACAGTGATATAACAATAAGTAAATATAGAATATGAAAATAAATTAAAATTTAACTCAATTTATACCTATTAAAAAGAATTTATTAAGATTGAAAGAATATAATAACTTATATAAAATTAAAGAATAAAAAAATATGAAAAGTAATATTTAAAAATCCTATTAATATTAAAAGCATAGAGTAATCTATATAAAATTAAAACACAAATAAAATTGATATATTATGTATCAAATACAATTCAAATATGTAAATATAGTTCAATAGTAAAATTTATCTTTGTCAAGTAGAAGACGCATGTTCGATTTTCACTGTTTGCCCTTTCCATTACTCAAAAGAAAATTCTGACTCATTCTTAAACCTAATAAAAAATTATTTGTTGCATAGTGGTTCTAGAAAACCGCATCTCGATATCTAGAAAAAAGCTATATTAGATGCATGAACTCAAAAGAAAATTCTGACTCTTTCTTAAACTTGATAAAAAAAATTATTTGTTGTATGACGGTTCTAGAAAATTGCACCTCGAGATCCAAAAAAAACTATATTAAATGCATGGACCGCACCTCGAGATCCAAAAAATAAACTATATTAGATGCGTGGCAGCTTGAGATAAAAAAAAAATCCTTGGACAGCGCAATCACTATCACTGTCACTATATTAGATGCATAATAGTTCCAAAAAACTCTTTGTAAAAAGAAAGGTTTTTGGACAACGCAATCACTATCACTATATTAGGTGCGTGACAATTCTAAAAAAACGCACCAAGAAAAGATTTTTCTACGGCGCAGTCACTGTCACTATATTAGATGCATGACATTTCCAAAGAAATGTACCTCGATATAAAAAAATCCAAAAAACTCTTTGTAAAAAAAAAGTTTTTGGACAGCATTGAAAGCTTATTCATTACCGCAATCACTATCACTATATTAGATGCATCACAGTTCCAAAGAAACGCACTTCGAGATTAAAAAAATCCAAAAAACTCTTTGGAATAAGAAAGGTTTTTGTACAGCATTAAAAGCTTATTCATCAACGCAATCAATTTCTAAGAAAAATTTAAAAAGTTTTTTTATATAAAAAAATACAAACGTTGGAATACTCTTAATTAGTTGGATTCTATTATCTAATAGACTATAGAATTTGTATATAATATTAACTAAAATAGTTTCAAATAGTTATATTTTTTAATAAAATCAAAGAAAGAGAATTTTAGAATTATTTTTATTTGATTTTAATAGAATCTTTAAATAAAAATAATTCTATTAAATAAAATTTTTTACTTATAACTCATATAAATATCTCTTTTGGAATCTATTTATTTTATAAAAAAAATATTTTAAATAGAATACTAAATTTGTGATCCAAAAATAATAAATTTTTTAATTTCAAATCCTGTCATTCCTATCTTTGACTAAAAGGTATCATAGGAGAAATTATATATATATATATAAAAGAATTGTGGCTATCAACTGAATTTTTTAAATATTTGTGCAAAATATTAGTAAAAATGGAGGAAAAAAATAAGTGGCATGATATTATGTGAAAGAAAAGATAAAGAAGAGGTGTCAAGTAAATGTTGATTTATATAAAAAAAATATAAGAAGGAATAAATATGAAATAATAAGATAAATTATATTTTATTACTCAATTTATACTTGTTAAAGAGAAATAACATTAATATTTGAAGGTTGTGGTAGGCTTAGAGAAGGGGAGGTTGAATATATGCCTTCCTTTGATTTGCTGTTTTCACCCTTTTTAAAGCAAAGTTACAAATCTGATTCTGTTTGAACTCAGCAGCGGAAATTTATGAGACAAATTATTTTTGTCTCATGAATATCAGAAAACAGAACATGACAGAGAAGAAAAAGCTAACACCAGCATGTATCCTGGTTCGGTTGCTTTGTGCTATGCAACCTACATCCAGTCTCCTCCACAATTATGGAAGAATTTCACTATAGTTAACAGAATTACATACACCAATTTCACACTCAAGTTCTATCCTAACTTGACATTGGCTATGCTAACTCCTAACTATTCACTCTTAGTGCTAACCCAACTAAGAAAGGGATACCAAACAGGTACAAGATACAAAGACACTTAGCTAACCTAAAGAAATCTGAAAATAACTTTAGGCTTTTCTCTAAAGTGTATCTCTCAGCCTTTTTCAATTCTTGGCTTTTTCTCAAGCTTTCTCACAATGCCTTTTCTCTCAAGAAATTACAGAAAGATAAGCTTAGAAAAATACATTACAAGCAGTAAAACATGAAGGAGATTGACTTCATCAACAGCCTCTGTGCTATGCGAAAAACCAGATTAGCAAGCCTCTGATTCAGTTCTTCATACTGGCGGAATGCACCTTTGATTAGGTTACACTGTCCAGTTAGTTGAACTTCTTCAAAGAGCTCTCTCAGAACAAACACCTCAAGTTCACTAGTTATCTCTCCTTGCTTCAGAATGAACAACAAGCTTCTTTTTTTATCTCCTTGCATGTTCCTTGGTTCTTCTTCCAAGGTCAACATCTTGAGCCTTGAGCTTCACCAACCCACAAGCTCACTTTTTCTTCTCAATCATCAAAGTAGAACCTTTCCTTCTGACGTTTCCAATTTGACCGAAAGCCATGAAGGAGTAACCGAAATAGTTTTCCTATGGTCAACCAAATCTGAACCATAGAGATGCAACTTGGTCCCCAAGAATCTCTTGTGACCGTGGATTTGTAGCAGTGAAGAACAGAGATCAACTTTTCCTTGAATGCCATTTTTGGATAGTGCAGAGCGTTGGGAAGAAGGGATGAAGATCTGATGCATGCAAGATGAGATGGATTACCTTTCTTAAGCTTGATTTAGCTTGGAGTTACTGTTTTAGCTTCTGTGCTTCAAGCTTCACTCTCTCTCTCTCTTGCTTCTTTGGTCACTATGTTTATGGATGAAGCTTTTTCTCTCTTTCTCTTTCTTACTTTTCTGATGCTATGATTTGACTTGATTATAGAAGTGTACGTTGCTGTGGTGAGAGCAAGTGAGAGGGAATGAAAGCTTCTATCTTGTATGAGAAGCTTTGTGGGATGGATACGGGCTTGGATCCGGTTTTCATTAAGCCACCCGTTTGGCCCATTGGATCCTTTGACTTTGATTCTCTTGGGCTGTGCTTGATTACTTATCCATCAGCCTTGCTATATCATTTTCATACCATTTGGGCTGCTTGAGATTTTGTTGGCCTGCAATATGAAATAAATAATTAGCAACATATACTTATTAGCACTTAACACTAATTATTTATTTTGCCCAAAAATAATATTTGTCATCACTAATTAATTTAGTTAATTTCTTAACTCAACAATATTAAAATCATCTCGTATCTTATATAAAAATAAATAGTAAGAGACTATAAAAAAACAGAATAACCTAAAAAAAATAAAATACATAAGAGTGAACAGAAAAATGAAAAAGAATCCTAAATTGTAACACTATATAATAACATAAGAAAGAGTGAGTATAAAAGAGGATAAATTATGTTAAAAGCTAATAAAGAGGAATAATATTAATATTGAAGACATATAGTATTCTATATATATAAAAGTAGAGGAGAAGAGAATATGAAATTATTGAGTAATCTAAAGAAAAATAAATATCATAAGAGTGAGAAAGAAATAAAAAAATATAAACTATAATAATAAGACACATGAGAAGTAGAAATAAAATAGTTAAAAGTAATTCAATTAAAATCAAAAGGATTAAAAAGTAATTTAAGACAAGTCTTCTTTTTCATGGTTGGTTGAGTCACTATCAATTTTTTTTCACTTCCTTCCTAATAAATACAATTATATAGTCACTTACTACATATATTTAGCAAAAGTGGTAGGAAAAAAAAAAGAGATATAAGATTATGTGAGGAGGGATAAAAAAATTATATAAAGCGAATATTGATTTATACAGTGATATAACAAAAAATAAATATAAAATGTGAGAATAAATTAGAATTTAACTCAATGTATACCTATTAAAAAAATTTATTAACATCGAAAGAATGTAGAAACGTATATAAAATTAAAGAATACAAAATATGAAAAATAATATTTAAAAAATCCTATTAACATTAGAAGCATAGAATAATCTATATAAAATTAAAACACAAATAAAATTGATATATTACGTATCAAATACATTTTAAATATGCAAATATAGTCCAATGATAAAATTTTTCTTTGCCAAGGAGAAGATGCGTGTTCAATTTTCACTGTACACCATTTCCATTACTCAAAAGAAAATTCTTTCTCTTTCTTAAACCTAATAAAAAAAACTATTTGTTGCATGACGGTTCTAAAAAATCGCATCTCGAGATCCAAAAAAAATTATATTAGATGCATGGACCGCACCTTGAGATAAAAAAAAACTATATTAGATGCGTGGTAGCTCGAGATATAAAAAATAAAAATTCTTTGTAAAAGGAAATGTTTTTGGATAACGCAATTACTATCACTATATTAGATATATGATAGTTCTAAAAAAATCACCTCGAGATAAAAAAATATCCAAAAGACTCTTTGTAAAAGGAAAGGTTTTTGAACGGCGCAATCACTATCACTATATTAGATGCATGACGGTTCCAAAGAAACGCACCTCGAGATAAAAAAAATAAAAAGAAATCTTTGTAAAAGGAAAGGTTGGACAGCATTGAAAGCTTATTCATCAGCGGAATCACTATCACTATATTAGATGTATGACAGTTCCAAATAAACGCACATCGAGATTAAAAAAAATCAAAAAACTCTTTGGAATAGAAAATGTTTTTGGACAGCATTGAAAACTTATTCATCAATATAATCAATTTCTACGAGAAATTTAAAAATTTTTTTGTATAAAAAATACAAACGTTGAAATACTCTGAATTAGTTGGATTCTATTCTCTAATAGAATATAAATTTTTTATATAATATTAATTAAAATAGTTTTAAATAATTATATTTTTTAATAAAATCAAACAACAGCATTTTAGAATTGTTTTTATTTAATTTTAATAGAATCTTTAAATAAAAATAATTCTATTAAATAAATTTTTTTACTTATAACTCATATAAATATCTATTTTGGGATCTATTTATTTTATAAAAAAAATTTTAAATAAAATACTAAATTGGTGATCCAAAAATAATAAATTTTTGAATTTTAAATCCTGTCATTTCTATCTCTTACTAATACATATTATAGGAGAAGTAATAAAGGATCAATTGAGACCAATTTAAATCGGATATATATATATATATATATATATATATATATATATATATATATAGTATTTTAAGAATTTATTACTTTATACATATGTTTATCAAACTAAAAAAGAAATTGTGGCTATCAACTCAATTCTTTATATATTTGTGCAAAATATTAGTAAAAACGAAAGAAAAAAAATAAGTGGCATGATATTATGTGAACGAGAAGATAAAGAAGAGGTGTCAAGTAAATGTTGATTTATATAAAA
Organism: Arachis hypogaea; assembly: GCF_003086295.3. NCBI lineage: Eukaryota > Viridiplantae > Streptophyta > Magnoliopsida > Fabales > Fabaceae > Arachis > Arachis hypogaea. The sequence continues at coordinate 14,736 of NW_027255517.1, forward strand.
AAAAATATAAGAAGTTGTAAGTATGAAAGAAGAGAATGAATTATGTTTTATTACTCAATTTATACCTATTAAAGAGAAATAACATCAACATTAAAACTATATCATCTTATATAAAAATAAAATAGTAAGAGACTATAAAAAACATAGTAATCTAAAGGGATAAGTACTTTTTTCGTCCCTAAGGTTTGAGGTCAAAATCAAAATCGTCCCTGACATTTTTTTGTTATTAAAATCATCTTTAACGTTACAAAACGTTATAAAATCGTCATTTTCTACTTCAATTTTATTTTTTTGACCAAATTACCCTTCATTATTAATAAAAATAATATTAAAAAAAAAAAGCAGAACCCCACCCCACACCACTCCCCAACATCTCTTCGGTCTCTCCCCCTACCCCTCCCCAATCCCCTTCCTTCTACTCTTCACCATCACCCTCTTCTTCTCACCTTCGCCGCGGCAATTACCACTGCCGGAGGACACCCACCCCTCCTCCCCTTCCTCTTCTCACTCTTCCCCAGTCCCCTTTCGGCTTCTCACTCTTCCCTCCTCCCCTTCCTCTTCTCACTCTTCCCCAATCTCCTTCCAACTTCTCACTCTTCTTCATTCTACCAGGCAGACGGAGCATAACAAAAGGTCGAAGCAAGAATTAAATTAACAGCAACATAGCCATCACCTTTTTCCCTTCGCACATCCTCACTCTCCCTTTTCTCACCACCATCACCACTGCCACCATAGCCAAATCATCATCATGTAATTACTAAAATCAGAAGCAATTACTAATTTACTATAATCAGAAGTAGTATCACCAATAATAAATTAACAACAATAATTGTAAAGGGTGAATCAACAATGGTGAAGCAAAAACAAAAGAAAAAATAGAAGTAGAAGTAGAAGTAGAAGCAAAAGGCAGAAAGCAAAAGTAGAAAAACAGAAGCAACAACAGGGCTCGATGACGACGGGACCTCACTCTAGCGGCGGCGACGGGACAGGGCTCGGTTTCTTCATTGGGAGGAGCACGGACAACCGCCACTGATGACGATGTGAAGAGCAGAGCCACCGTCGGTGATTTCGCGGTGCGAAAGGGAGAAGTGCGTGACTAATCCACCACCACTCCTGGTGGCGGTCTTCCCTTGGAATCGAGACGGAGGACAAAACGGCAAGGACTTGCAGGGAAAAGTGGCAGCTTCGGGAAGAGGCAAGGAGAACTCGAACAGCGAACAGCGGAGGGTCGAGAGCTGGACGGCAGCAGCGGTGCCTTCATGCAAGCTTGCGACGGCTGGTGGCTGCGGGTTGGACGCAGGGGCGACAGCGCCTGCATCTCTGAGGCAGCCCAAACGACGGCATAACCTCCCCCTTCCCCTTTCCCCTTCTTTTTTCCTGCCCCCACCCGGTGCGTGATTCTCCCTTCCCCTTTGTTTTCTTTCTTTTTTTATTTTATTTTATAATTTTTTATAATTTGTTTTAATTTTTTAATTATTTTTATTAAATTTGGTAAAAAAAAATAAAATTGAAGTAAAAAGGACGATTTTATAACATTTTGTAATATTGAGGATGATTTTAATAACAAAAAAAGATTAAGGACGATTTTGATTCTGACCTCAATCCTAGGGGACGAAAAAAGTACTTATCTCTAATCTAAAAAAAATAAATGACGTAAGAGTGAAAAGAAAACTGAAGAAGAATCCTAAATTGCAACACTATATAATAACCATAAGAAAGAGTGAGTATAAAAGATGATGAATTATGTTTATAGCTAATAAAGAGAAATAATATTAACATTGAAGACATATAGTATCCTATATAAAAGTAGAGAAGAAGAAAATATGAAATTATAGAGTAATCTAAAGAAAAATAAATGTCATGAGAGTGAGAAAGAAAATGAAAAAAAAAATCTAAGCTATAATAATAAGGCACATGAGAAGTAGAAATAAAATAGTTAAAAGTAATTCAATTAAAATCAAAATGATTAAAAAATAATTTAAGTCAAGTCTTCTTTTTCATGGTTGGTTGAGTCACTATCATTTTCTTCCTAATAAATACAATTACATAGTCACTTACTACATATATTTAGCAAAAGTGGTAGAAAAAAAAAAGAGATATGAGATTATGTGAGGAGGGATTAAAAAATTATATAAAGTGAATATTGATTTATATAGTGATATAACAAAAAATAAATATAAAATGTGAGAACAAATTAGAATTTAACTCAATTTATACCTATTAAAAAGAATTTATTAATATTGAAAGGATATAAAAACTTATATAAAATTAAAATATAAGAAAATATGAAAAATAATATTTAAAAAATTCTATTAACATTAAAAGCATAGAGTACTCTATATAAAATTAAAACACAAAAAATTGATATATTACATATCAAATACAATTTAAAAATACGAATTAGTCCAATGATAAAATTTTTCTTTGTCAAGAAAAAAAAACTATATTAAATGCATGACAATTCTAAAAAAACGCACTTCGAGATACAAAAAAAATTTAAAAATTCTTGGAAAAAAGAAAGATTTTTGGATAAGCATTCAAAGCTTAATCATCAACGGAATCAGTATCACTGTATTGGATGCATGTAGTTCCAAAGAAACACACTTCGAAATAAAAATATTCTAAAAAACTTTTTGGAAAATAAAAGAATTTTTTGGAAAATAAAAGGTTTTTGGATACCATTAAAAACTTATTCATCATTGCAATCAATTTTTATGAAAAATTTAAAAAGTTTTTTTGTATAAAAAAATACAAACCTTAAAATACTCTGAATTAGTCAAGATTCTATTCTCTAATAGAATATAGAATTTGTATATAATATTAACTAAAATAGTTTCAAATAGTTATATTTTTTAATAAAATCAAAGAAACAGAATTTTTAAAATTATTTTTATTTAATTTTAATAAAATCTTTAAATAAAAATAATTCTATTAAATAAATTTTTTTACATATAATCAAATAATATTAACGAAAAAATAATTTATCTGACATTAACTTCAGAAAAAGAGTTTAAAAATATTTTTGAATTACAACGTATGTCTATTCCCTCTACTCTAAATGGTTTTTGGAATCCCTCATCCATTGGTACTTTTAAGATTAATTGTGATGCTAGTTATTTTGGTTCGGGTGATAGTGTTGGTTTTGTTTGTGTTATTAGAGATTGTAATGGGAGTTTGTAAAGGGATGTTTGGGAATGATTGAGAGTAATAGTATTCTTCAAAGGGAATTATTTGCTATTTAGAGAGGATATCTCTTAGCTTGGGATGTGGATCAACGAGATGTTATTTGTGAGACGGATTGTGTGGAAACATTTAATCTTGTTACTCAAGATGGTTTTGGGTTTATTGATCCATTGATGCTCAAAATAAGAGATATAATATGCATTGGAATTGGCGTGTTGACTTTTGTTTAATTATGAGAAATGCAAATATGGTGACATATACTATAGCAAAGATGGCGATGAAATTACAACTTTCTCATGTAGAGCTTCCTTCACCTTGGAAAGAATTTAAGAGTAATTTTAAATGAGACTGTCCCGCTATTTAAGCAGTTTTTTTGTTTTATTTTTTTCTGTTTAATTTATCTCAGTCACAAAAAAAACCAAAAAAAAAATTAGTAGATCACTGAATCTCGTTTAAATTAGAAAGAAACCAAATAAAAAAGAATAATATTAAAAGTAGAGAAACGTAATAAGTTTTTTTTTTCATCCAATATTAAAGAGAAAAAATTGGTAGATCACTGAATCTCGTTTACCTTTTTTATATTATCAATTTTTTCTTTAATTTATAATTTTTTTTCCACAACTAAATAATAAAAAAAATTATTTTCTTTCTAATTTTTTTTTCCTTTTTTTTCCTTCTCATTTCTTCTCAAACAATATTAGCCTTAGAGTAACTGAAATATACTTAGGTGAACAGGTGCTAACTTCATATACGAAATTGAGAGACCAAATTAAAATGCTAGTAAAATTTGAAAAACCAAATTCAACTTTTGCTAACTAATATGGATGTGCCAACACTTTATTAATAAATAATATTATATACACTATTTGTGCGTACACATCTTTTGTATATCTTTTTTAATACATCTTCATTTGATTAAAAAAATAAAAAAAATATTCATTTATACTATAATATATAGGTGAAATTATACGAGCGTCATTTTAATTTTTAAACAACTATAAGCCAACAAAAGTCTTCATCTTAATTTCTCGCCCCATCTTTAATATCCTCGGTTTTATTTTGTAAAATTAGCATATTTTGTAAAAGAAGTATTCCATGTCACACGTTCAATTTTCAATTGTAAGGATAAAATTGATTATCCTATGACGAAGCTTTGAATGGTTATGTTTACTCGAGTCTTCTAACATGTTTTGTCATATTTCAATGAACTTTCCTTATGCTGACACTTGGTGTTTATAACATAGGAAATTATAAGGTACAGATATTAATGTACAGATATTTTATTTTAATCACAAATATAAGGACAATAGTTTTTTTCTAGTGCAATGAGAAGTAGCTTGACAAAGTATTAAATAACTCAAAGTTTTACAGGAGCCAATTATTATTGCTAGCTTGTAGACTTACACACATAGTAATAATCAATTTTTTTTCTCTTTCCGTTGGAGAAGTAGGATCATAGTACTTAAATAACATTAAATAATACTTGAGAGCCAACAAAAAATATTAAATTTGTTGTACCAAAAATCAAATATATATTAACAATTTAACACTGGCTTGTTCATAATTGCCATGCTATTTGTTATATTAAAATTTTTTGCTTTGATATAACTTAAATAATTGTTTTGAAGATTATTTTTGAGGAAAAAAAAAACATTTGTTTTATCTCAGGATTTAACAAAAAATTTAGTTTTTTATCTTCATAAGATAAATAAATTCAAATATTCAATTTTAATTTGAACATTTTAAATAACTTTAATTTTCTTATTTAAATATGCATACACTACCAGAAATACGGGTATTACCAACGGGAAGATACCCACGAATAAAAAATAGTGGCAAATTATATGATCGTGATAATCACTTGCAACGTCTTGTATCTCCGTGGCTAAATTTTGTAGATTTTTTCGACGGTTTTATTTGTTCGTGGCTAACTTGAGATGACTTTTCTCATTTACCACAGACCTAATGATCACCGTGATGAATTCAAACGATTTTCACTTCAAAATTTTGTCTTTAATTTGGCGTTTTTCTCCATCTCTTTCAAAATATTTTTATGCAGTTTATACTTTTTCTCAATTTTTATGCAGGCTTTTCCAATTCTCCAATTGTTAATTTTTTCTCCCTTCTTCCTTTCTAGTGGTACCGTCGAAAAATTATACTATGCCATATCTCCGAATCTTTTTTTAATTTTTCTTTCTTGATTTAAAAATAATTTTTTTGTGTGGTTGTGTTGTTCATTACTTTATAAAAATCATATTGTAATATAATAAAAAAAGACTAATTCATATACATACAATTTTACTATTTATATTTTTTAGTTGTCACTTTTTTTATTCGTATTCTTTCTGGCCAAATACAATTTCAGTGTTCAATTTCACATTATGCATTAATTTAGAGACTTTAGTAATAAAATAAAATGATTCAATTAAAAATGAATGTTAAAATTATAAAAAGAGTATCAAAAGAGTACAAAAAAAAGTACATATTTATCTTTAATAAAATAACTCTAGCTAATTCTAAAAAATAAAAAATATTAACTATAATTGATTAGAATAATAACTAATTTAATTACTCACTATTAATTTAGTGCAATATTAATGAACAAAGTTCTAATTCTTAAAATTCAGAATATTAGTTTTATAACTACATTTTATTATTCTATCTATTTATTAACATTTTATTAATTTAATAAAAAAATAAAATAAAATAAACTTTATGGAAGTTCATTTTTTAACTATGTACAACATTTTTATTCTTTTTTAATTCAAAGGTATCAAATTTTTAAGTTTTAAGTTTATTTATTTTAATTTTTATTGATGTCATTTTTTTTAAATCCAACGGTCAAAATTCTAAATTCTAATTTGTATGTAAAATTTTTAAAATATAATTTAAAGTTATAAAATTTACAATTTAATATTTTATTAAAATTAAATTTTATTCTAAATTAAAAATGATAGTTACTTCACTAAACAAAATTCAAATTAACATTTATAATAAGATAAATGAAATTTTTAGCGGTAATGTTAAATGTAACTAGTAGCCCACTCACCCAGTTTTTACCATAACTTCCTCACACTATTTTTTCTCCAAATTCCCTATTTGTTAGTTCCTGTAATTGATTCAAGTTTGATAACATGCAACCTATCCCTCTCGCTAATAACATTCTCTTCAGTTTCTCCAAATCCGTAATTTCTTAGCTCCTGCAACTAACTTTCAGAGTAAATCCGTTATGCTCAATCCGTTCGTGTTTAAATTCTGAGTACGATCGCATTAGACATTTTGTGGAAGAGAAAGGACCATGATTTGCAGCAGTTCGAGTACCGTCAGTTCGAGTCGCCGAAGAAGCAAGCAAAATCGGTAGAATCCGATTCTACGGCAAATCGCGAAGAAGACTTGAAGGAACCCTAGGTTGCTTCATTGCACCTCCTTCACTGTCACTCTCTCTGGAGGTAGTGCTCTGAATCTTGCCTCTCTAAAATACTGGTCGATTTAAATTTTCTCATTCTTGTTGTTGGTGGAGATGAATGCATTGTCTTGGATTTGCATGTTTTATTCATTTATCCTTTTGATGGTATAGAGAATGAATTTTTGGTATAAAGTATAATTTAAATGCATAAATATAATTATCTACTTAGTAGTACGTACTAATGTGATTAATTATATTCCTAATTAACTTTAGTTCTCCTTTATATGCTAAAATTCCTAAAATCAACATTATTTTGGTAATGCTCATAGCCATAGCAAGGTAGCAAATAAGAGTTATTATTTACATTTCTTATCATTTCTTGTGTTTCTTATTTTTGAGTCTAACTTTATGCATTTAGTTTTGTATATTCTAAACCACTTCATAAGAAGAAGTTCCACCATTTAGATCACTATGGTAGCATCCATTCTTTAAACATGTAATTTTTTATATACTTAAGAGCCTAATCTTTGTGAATATTTCTTTTTATATGAGTGTTATTTTGTGATCATAATAATGTTAATCAGTGTAGATCAAACTATCTCAAACGAGAGAGATTTTAGTTTGATGTATGAAGAAGAAGGAATTTCCAAGAATGGTAAGAAGCATTCTATACGTTGATCAATAGAAATGAGGTGGCAGTAAAAAAACTTCTTAAAAAATTGTAAGGATACTTTATTTGATTTGCTTCTTTCAACCTTTCTTTCATTATAACACTAGACAGTAGTTGAGACTGTTTTCTTTCAATTATTAAAGCGAAGTTGTTGTGTGATTGAAATTTGAAATTATTTAATAAAGAATAAGAAAAGTGAATTCATAATTGAAGTGGAGGCTATAGGTCATGTTAGACATAAACATCTTATGTGCCTGCTTGGAGGGAGTTAACAGGTATTTATTTTTAGCAAAGTAAATCATTTTAAGTTATTATCTATGCTCTCACAACTCCTGAGTACATAGTATCTATTTCTTTGTATTATCAATAGCATTTTTATTTGTTTTTGTTTCAGTATTTAAGCTACTAATGGATGAATATGTGAACAATGGTAACTTAGAGTAATGGATGCATGTTGCCATGGAACAAGGGACACTTACCTGGAAGATCCGCATGCTCGATATGCTCAATATTTACCTGGTAAGTTCAACTTTCTACTCTAAAATATTGATCTTGTTAATTGCTAATACATTTCTATTTTTATTTTTAAATTCTGTCTCTAAATGATTTTGATTGTAATCTGATATCTTACTTACTTACATGAAACAATTGAATTGAAAATTGTTTAGTAGGATATAAGTCTAGCAATATATAATATATTGATTGATGAGGAGTTTAATGATATGTTTTATGTTGTGAAAATGAAAACTCAGTTTTATTGGGTATGCATTTTTACTTTTTTTTACATTAAACTATTATTTTAAATAATGTCTTGGAACATTTTTTTTCATGAATTAAGAGATAACACAATCTTATTTGAATGTTTTTGTAGGTACTCCAATGAAGACGTTAGAGATCTAATAATGATGCATTCTGATACTTGATTTTGTAATAGTTTAAACTCATTTAGTTCAGGATATTTGCTTTTCAACATTATTACTTAAATTTCATATTTTTATTAATAAGAATTCTACTTATATGGATATGGCTAATTTTTTTTTTAATTTTATACGATATAATTTTGTACTAAGTAGCATCTTTATTATATATATATATATATATTTTTTTTAATTTATCTTTTATGATTAGCCACGGAAAAAACCATGGCTAAATAACCCACTAACATTAGCCACGGGCAAAATTGTGGCAAAAAAACCCAGCCCACCAATATTAGCCACGGACAAAATTGTGGCAAAATTATACTTGTTGATTATATTATTGTCATTTAGCCACGGTTTAGAGCGTGGCTAAAATAGTGAAAACCGTGGCTATTTAAATGTCTCCACGGGTCACAAAACCGTGGCTAACAGGCCAAAAACCGTGGCTAACTGAAAATGCGTCGCCCTTGTTAGCCACGGATATCCATTCGTTGCTAACGCTTGATTGCCACGGTTTTTCTTGATTTTAGCCACGGTTTTTTCCGTGGCTAATCACCGTGTTTCTGGTAGTGATAGCATATTTTTGTCATACATTTAACAAATACTAAATTTATGTCATGATAAAAAAATTACAAAAAGTATGAGTTTTTATGCCAATAGTGATAATAAAAAATTAATTAAAATTATAATCTATATCTGGAGATGAAAACACAAAAATCAATGTTATAATTTTTAACATTTTTAAGTGATATTTAAATGTATAATTTTATTTGGCACAAAACTATTAATTAAATATTTATTATGAAAATAATATTTTTTTGAAATAATTTGGCTTCATTTTGTAATGATCAATTATGTTTATATTTTTTAATAGTTGAATTGCTCTTTTAGTATTAATCAATATTAAAGGTGATAAATATTTTTTGGTTGAAACTTATAGTTATTAACAGTGCATTGTAAATGATTTTTTTATAAAATAGTGTTACAAAATGTTATTTTTTCAAGTATTCTCAAATTAAATAATTATTCAAATCACTAAAAGATTTAAGAATATTAGATATTATTATTGCGTCAAGTCTTCTCAAACTAAGCTTGATCACTAAAGCTGGTTTGTTTACAGAGACATGACACAGAGACACAAAAACATGTTTGACAGATAAGATATGGACAGAAACAATGTGTCTAAAGATACTAAATTAGTATATTTTGTGTCCATTCTGACAGAAATGACACAAAAACACTTACAATAGACACAACTTATTTTTTATTTTTATTATTTTGTTCATTTTTTATAATTATATATTTTGTCTCAAAATATTTTTAATGAAAAAAATGAGAATAAATTAAATTTTATAATTTGTTATAATTTATCACCAAATAGAATACAAACAAAATTTGTGTTTCTGTCATTTATGTCTTGTTTTCAATATCTTGTCTTATCCTATTTTCAGAAACAAATGCATTCTAATAGACCAGATATAAAAGCTCAATAATTTTATCTATGAACTACACATAAAAAATCCAAAATTTAACTTCAAGACATTATCAAATGTAAGAATTTCTAAAAATTGTGTTTAGTAATCAAAAGAATTCAAAAGAATCATAAAAGTGTGTTGTTAAAAAAATATTCTAATTAAATATTTATCATTTTAGTTCTAATATTTTATTCTTTATTTTGTAAAATCTCTTCTAATTTCATAAGAGAATTTTCTTAGTTATTTTAAAATATTTCAATTTGGGATTCTATTGACTAAAATAATCGACATGGTGTTTTAGTGTTTTAAAACTTCAATTCAAATTTCTAATTTATAATTCAATAAAAAATCATGATATTTTTGTCCTTTTAAATTAAAGTTTAATTTTAATATACTGATAGTGTAAAATATTTTATATAGTCGATCAATTACATTTTTTCTTTTTAATGACCATTCATACTATTAATATAAAACGTAGTTATTTTGTCTGGCATATCGTTATATAATTGGATACATGTGTAAAGTTATTTTATAGTGACAATATCAAAATAAAATTATTTAAATTTATGCTAAATGACGTTTTAATATCCTAAAACAAACTCTATCTTTATTTTAGTATTCTTAAAAGTTGAATTTTATAATTTCTAATATAATTAAATAACCTTAATTTTAAAAGGTTAATTTTAATGTTTGTAAGATTAATCTTAAATATTATTTTAATTCTTTTAGAAGTAAATAAAAGTTATTTTAGTATTTTAATGTTAAATTTAAATTTATAATTGTTAATACAATAAATCAACCTCAGTTAATTATATAAGGATTATTTAGTATTTTTTAAATTAATGCTTAAAAGATATCTTAGTCCTTTAAGAATAAACTAAAAGATATTTTAGTTTTTTTAAAAATCAATCTTCAAAAATTATTTTGTTCTTTTAAAAATTAATTATAAAAGTATTTTAATCTTTTTAAAAATTAAAATTTAAAATTTTATAGATATATTTTTGAAATGTGTTTGATGTATGTGACATTTTTATATTGCCTGTTTCTTGTATTAATTTTTCAACTAATTATATTCTATTTCATTTAAATCTTATATAAGAAAAACAAAATTTTTACAATTTTAACTTGTATTTACAATTAAATATATTTTAAAAGTGAAAAAGTTAATTATTTTAAATATATTCTTTTATCTTTTTTTTTAGTTTAATAAACTTGCTTTACATGATTATTGGTTTCTGCTTCTAACCCAACTTTATATTTTTTTTTCCACTTTTTTAATAAAATCCAAAATTCATACCCGGAATCCAAGAGCCACTTGCTATATGCCTATATCCGAGCCAAATCAAATAATAGATGCTAATTCAAAGAGTTAGATAAAGAATAGCCAAACCAACCAAAAAACATTCAATACATATATAACGAAATAAGATTAAAAAATAAAAATCTGTAAATCTTTATCTGTACCCTTATAACATATTTGGTTTCTATTTTGGAACCTCAAAAGTCAAAACTATAGTTTGGACAAAGACAACAGAATCAGCATTATTCCATTTGCACAAGATCATTGATGTCAAATCAATGAACTATTAGATTAATGATTCGCCAGTTAAAAAGAGTACCACAATAATGTCAAAAATCAGAAGCAACATCTCCAGCCTAGTTCCCCAGTCCGGTTTGTCTTTAAAGAAAACTGGAGAGGCCATTCCAATTTCCTAAAAGATGTTTACATCTCTGCCATTTTCTGTTTTTCTTTTGGGGAAACAACTCTTGCCTACAAGTAATAGAAAGCCAAAATCTCTTATGACTATCTTAGTTCCTTTACTTCTGGTTCCTTGTAAGACCGAGCCTTGCCAAATTTTTGCAGAAGACGCGAAGTCAAATCAGATAAAACACGCATCAAGTATCTCATGAGTGCATTCAACTGAGCGAAAAGAATTTCCGCTAATAAATCAATTTCTGATTGGTATTGCTCGTAAATAAAAAATGCAGTGAATGCAAATACCAAACCTGCATAACACAATTCAGACTAGGTAAAAATGAAAGCTCTGGAAGCCATCAGAATGTTCTAGAGTTGCAAAAAAGAATCCCATACCTATCCCTACAAATGTTGTCAACTTATGCGAGGACAAGATCAACTTCAGAAAGTAAAGTGGAATTGCAATCTGCATTGGAAGATAGAAAAGTTAAACCCTCCACCAAACCAAAAGATGGAACCAAAGCAGAATACATGCATCCTCAATAAAAGGATAATGCTTGCATAACGTCAACATATAATAACAACAACAACTACTACTACAAAATAAATTGCATTAAATAAGGAAGAATTTAATATCCATTTTTTAAGGAAAAGGTCACAATTTTTACCTTGAAGAACGTCAACCAGTCTTCCCCTTGACGCAGTCTCCTTATAGTTTTATAATTGTTGTTCCACTGATTCACTGTAGTTGTAACTGAACCTTTCATTTCTGAATTAGATATCTTAAAACTAGAGGAGGATATCTTTTTGTTTGAAACCCAAATCTGCCATGAAAGTGTCATAAAGTTAGTGCTGTAGAAAGTTTTCCCTTTCCACAATTCTACCCCAAGACAATTTCAAATTAGTTAAATGTAGAAATATGGCTCAACTCCTATGCTTGGCACTAATTGTGGTTAGACATGACCAGCTTATATCTTTATGCTGAGATACAGACCACATCACTCCACAATACTAATAATCCATGACCAAAAAACAAAAACTTTGTTTGGGTAGAAACTGAGGGAGGACCAACTGATGAACCATCAATCAACAAAGAAACAGACTAATTAAAACAATTCTGATATGCAATGCCAGGTGATTGAAAGCAGCATGAGTAATTTTCTAAGAATCAGACAGGAATATAATAGCCTGAGTCTTTATGAGAATGCACTTACAGGTTTGCTGGTAGAGTACCCCATCCAAAGAGAAGAAATGTGACAAGCATCAAGAATTTGGCAGCAGATGATATAAAAGTGCTTCCAGAGAGGAAAAACCAGTAAAATAACAAAACCATCACAATGAAACATGCGAAGGATGTCTTTTCATTTCTCCACAACAAAACATCAGCCACTGAAACAACAAATGAAAACATTATTTTGGCTTGACAAAATGTTATTGAAGACGATTCAGAATAGTTTACAAATTGCAGGTGTATCAACAAAGATTCAGCTTAACTATGTGGGGCACAACCTGTGATTGTAAGAACTTATCAGAAAATAAACCCATTTGCTCATCAATTTCAGAGTTTGTCATGAAACTGTATTCCAAGTAAGAATAAGTATGGAAATACCAAAAGTAACAATAAAGGAAAAATAAACTACTAATGCAATCTGGAGGATGCTGGGAAGCAAAGGTGGCAAAGTATGCAAGGGAGTGAAGAACAAAGGTTTTCATCCTACCTTTATATTAAAGAGAAACAAACAAACAAAAAGTTTTGGGGTGTGCTGCCAAAATTTTGTTCTCTCACGTTTTTGTTGCACCATAATTTCATAAGATCCTAAAGTCACTTCTCATTCTAAGTTTCGGCCAAGAGCTAAGCATTCCCTTTTAAAAAAATAAAAAAATAAAATGAACTACACAATTTAATAGGCATGATGTTTATTGTTGCAGGTGGTGCACTACAGCACTAGTACTGATGCCAGGGTTAACATAACTGGTATATGTACATGCACTATGCACATCAAACCAAATTTAAACACCCATAGTTGTTAATATCAAGTTGAGAGGAATTATCAAGGACTTTATTTTTTAAAATATTAATAGTTCTCAATTTCATTATTAGATAGGAAAAGCTTTATACAAATCATGTACCATATTATTTTCTAGTGCTAATATGTATGATTTTTATTTAATTTTGAAAGAGTATTTTTCCATTTCATATTCATTCACCATCTCTTTAAGTTATGCATGGATGCAGTTCCAATAGATCAAACTTCTGGGTCATTTTCAACAGTTTTACAGTAGGAAAGAATATAGATTGGTAGGGTCTATTCTATGAAGGAAAATGGAAATTAATTTAGATTGGAGAGGGTCGTACCATAGTTATAACTAGAGATAACACATTTTAAAATAAAATTGACGAGGAGGGCAATTTAAAATTTGCAGAAGTTCAAACCAGTTTGCTTTTTGGAGACAATTGATTGTAATGAATTAATGTTGTGGTATCAGATAGAGAGAGAAGGAAGGAATACTAATGCTAGTCTATGTATGCCATAATGAGTTTAATAGTGAAATTCAGCTAGTCCTGATGATGCATGTTTCACTTCTGTTATATGCATGTAATCACTTCCTCTCTTTCCCCATACTATGTGCTTTTTGACAAAAGTAAGCACTTCTCTTCACTCACATGAGACATTCATGACATGGGAGCTCCATCATACCATAGCATGAACCATATGAGCACCATCAACCAATGCTTGACACTTGGCTCAATGGATTGCTTTCTCTTCAATCTTTATATTTTAAGAGATTTGCAAATTATGACTTCACTATTCTAACATGATGGGCCAGAGGTCAATGCAATGTGCCTCAAACCATTCCATTTAATTCAACAGTTGCTTTGCTTAGGTATATAATAACATTGTAAAATAAGAGAATGCATTATGTTCCAACCTTTTCCACCTCCAAGCAGTTTAGCTGCTTTTGACTGTTCAGTGGAATCACAGCATCCTGAAATAGATAGCTCTCTGGCTAGATGAGAGAACGAATCTATGGTTAATGTGATCCCTTCCTGTGTTATCCAATATCAGGGAATATTAAAGAAAGTAAGAGAAAAATTTTCAATACCATATATGAAAACTTCCAAATAGAACATCATATCTGTTAGAACAATTTTAAACTTTAAAGCAACATAGAAATGAAAAGAAAGTGATTGCTACTGGTTGATCAAGTATACTGTTTACAGCATTCATAACTTGTCAAATACTATCTAAAAAAAAGTGATTGATCAATTATAAGAATACATCTTTAATTAATGTCTTAACAAGATTAACACAAATAAATGATAAAAAAACTGAGATATATGTAAGAAGACCATCTACTTTAATTTTCTTGTTTCTATTGTCTGTGCATGCAGGAAAGAAGTGGCCACTTTTCTTCAGTAAGCCATCATTCCATTGCAACACATTTTGCCTCTTTGAAGGTTGCAGTCATACCGCGACATAATTCATATTAAAAAGGCCAAGAATGAAATTTAAGAGAAAAAAAATATAAAGAAAGGAGATGGTGATATATACCTCAAGGGAGATTATTGGTAAGTATGCAAGTTCTCTCCGAGCGGCGGTGCAGCTGAAAGTTCTGGTGTGTGTTGCTAACTGAAAAAAATGAACTAACAAAGGATAACTGAAGCCTCCGGACCCCAACTTGTCATGCATCCACTTTAAAACTGAGAGAACGAATTGCACCAAATTGACAGGAAGTTTGGTGAGTGGCCTACAATTAATGCAAGTAATTATGTGTCTTGGTTAAAAGCATAAGGGGCCATAAACCACCAAAAAAGAACAACCAGAAATAGTTTCTTCTGCCTCCAGCAGTGAATAAAGCAGCAAGCCAGAGATATAAATATCCCAAAGAATGTCAATAAGACAACAAAGAGATAGGCCAACTTTGTTCAGTGCCTTAATGGAGGAAATATACAAGACCTAGTTTTACAAGACACAGATTACAGATCTAGAGGATATGACATATCCTAGATTGGCAGGAAAGAGCTAATTCAATGGTTTTTGTGATAGCACTTTTCCAAAGATATGAACAGAGGAAATCTTATGTTACAAAGTCATTCCCCCTTCCCAAAACTCCCCCGAGTGAATATTGTTAAACATAAACAGAAAACATCAGAAGGATTCATAACAACCCATATATGATATATCAGAACAGGTTGCTTATTTTACCTTTGATATCCAAGACCTTCCAACAAAGTGAGAGAAATTCCCAGAACTTCATAGGCTCAAAATTAGTAATAAAAAATGCCTGAAGATCAAAAGTAAACACCGTTATACATGAACTGAACATCGAATAACAGTGGATAATTGAATTGTATTATACCTTTCCAGCCACAGAGACTGTTTGAAAGTTTAAGGCTTCTTCTGCACATATATGGGCATGAGCAACATTCTCATAAAAGGTAAAGTCTGACATATTATCGCCAGTCCCTATAATATACTGAAATGAGAAATTGTTACCGAAAGAAAAATGGATAAATAAATGAGAACATGACAGCCTGCATGCCAACTAATATGAATACACTATTTCAATAAAGATAGTACGTACAATATTATGTTTACAAACATATGCATATGAAATGGGTATCAGCTCAAACAGGTCTAAGTCTTAAAACTTCAGTACAAAAGACATGACAGAAATATCAATCACAACCACTGATCCAGTGATTCACTAGGTCAGGTAAGCTTCAGTAAAGACACTAAGTTGAAAGGCATAGTGCAGATTTAGCATGAAGGTCTTTCGTTTTCCCTGGAAATGTTAAAACCCTTGGCTTTTAGAAAAGGAAAAGGATGGGGGTGAAAAAACTTGTTTTCATTTTGCTTTTTGAAAAGACAATATCTCGGTCCTTCTTTTGGAGAAAAATAACCAAACAAACATGAAAAATAGAATACCAAGATGTTCCATGAACGCTAATCTGGTCCATTTGGCACAGACTTGCAAGGAGAAAATATGGAAAAGGGGACATTTGTTAAACTAATTAGCAATTTTCATGTGTTCTGCAAAAGTGACACAGGGTATTCATTTCAAAGTTCACACTCAATAAAATGCCGGAAAAGATATTTTTGTAAAGTTTATCATTACTAGTGAGAAAATTTTGTTCTGCACATTTCAGAATATCTTCTATAAAGTCCAACAAATAACTAAGACAAATTGGTGAAAGAAGTAAAACACCTTTGCAAATCCAAATCTTGCCAAGTCAAGAAAAAATGGCACAAACTCCGTGTCACCAGGTCCAAAAACATTACAAGGACGAAGAGCACATGTCAACAAGCCATCAATGTCATTGGCACTGAGGATCAATGCCTCTGCTTGAGCCTTAAAGTCACTTAACACGTTTTCAATCTGCAATTCACATCCACCTATTATCACTCATTTGTTTGTAAATGGGAAACATCTAACCCTTTTTTCATTAAAAAATAAAGTGAAAAGCTCTCTCAACAAAGCCATACTTTCCATGGATATGGCAATGATTCATCTCCATTATGTATATCATGGAAACCATCAAATACTACATCTGCAGAGCTGTTATAAATCAGGCGTTTCACTTTACATTCTCTGCAAGCACTAATGACATTCTTGGCACCTAAACGAAATATCAAAACAAGTAAACTTCCAGCACAAAAATACAAAAATTGCACCATAATAAGAAATTTACCAATGCCAATAAACAGAAAGATGTACCTTGCACTATAAGAGTATAGCAACTATAGAAGTCATTCGGATTCAAGCCAGCAACATCCATATAAAAGACAACCGAAGCACCTTCGAGAACTGCGGAATTTGCATTTCCATAGCCGTCAGCAATATAATATATCTAAATTAGCTCTGTTATTTTCGTATATATGATTACAACATGTTATCAATATTTACGTTCGAAACATATCATAATCATAAATCTAAGAAATAAGCGTTTGTTTTTCCAGCTACAACTGCATGGCAAACGTATTCAAAATCATGAATTAATTGAAACAGTATACTAATAATAAGAGGAAAAAAAAAACAAATCGATGTAAAGATGAATTACGATCACGTTCCTACATTACTATTCGAATCAACAGAAACATAAAAGAGGAATGATTGAGGCGTCTTGTTTCTATATATACCTTTGGTTACGTTGAGTTTATCCCTAAGTTCGAGGTGAAAGTAAGAGGCGCGAGCAGAAGAGAGAGCATCAGAGAGAAGAGACTCGGAAGCGTGGAGCTGAATTGACTCGGCGGAATCGGCGACTCGGACGATCCAGTTACCGAAATTGAGAAGCTTAAGTACCAGCGATCTACCGAGGAAGCCTCTGCCGCCCAAAACGACGCACGTCTTAGGTTCTGCAAATCGGCGAACCTGTCGTCCACCGCCGCCGCCATCGCCGATAAAATGAAAAACTATGAAGAAATCGTTAACGTCAATGTCGTTTCATGGTTTAATTTGTCGTTCGATTCAATGCGCAACGCATAATGATGGAAACAAAAGAAGAGAAATAAAAAAAAAATATGTGTATATATATTGGAAGAGAGAGAAAGAGAAAGAGAGAGAGAAGAGTTTTGTTGAACGATGGCGTGAGAAGCATATAAGCGGAAGCGTATACCCGTGGTTTCTTCTTCTTCTTGTGGTTTCTTTTCTTTGGCGCGGAAACTGTTGCTCCGCTTTATCTTTCGGAAACAGTACTCTAAACTAGTGTCTGAAATAAAATATCGTCCTTTAATTATTCGTAATTAGATTTTTTTCTATCAAAAAAAATATTTAGTTAATTTAATAATTTTTATATTATAAAAAAATTAATTTTTAATTAAAAATAATATAAAAATTTTGTTATAAACTTAATAGAATTATAAAAAATTAACTAAATAATTAAATTAAAATATTAATTTAGACTTAATATATTAATAAATTATAAATTTATCACTAATTCACTATTCATATAAAAATAATTTTATGAAAATATAATAATTGTGATTAAATAATTTGATATATTTAATTAAATTATATTTTAGTTAAACATGTGAATAATATTTTTATATAAAAATATTTGTGTGTGAATAATTATTTTAATAGATATTAAAGTGACTACTAGTTGTTATTTTTTATTTTCAAGTGAATTGTTTTTTGGATTCTTGTGTAATAATTATCTAAATTATTATCTAAAATGTCGTTCATCTTTAAATTTTGTAAAATTTAAAATAAACGACGTTTTCTTCTGTTTAAATATATCTATTTAATTTTTTTAAAAAATAAAATTCTGTGCTAAATTAATATAATAGAAGAGTGAAACGAAGATGACAAAACAATGATAATAGAAAAAGCAGAGAGAAAAAAAAGCATCTCTTAGACAAGCAATAACGCAGCTGATGAGGAGTTGAGACCTATGAATCTTAATTGTTATTATGCCATTAATCTTATTGATATGATTACAATTTATTTTTTTATTTATTCTAACTTAACATAATAAAGCATCCGTCATTACTATGTGAATTACTACATAAAGCCACACTAATATATCATTGTGAGAGAAAAATTGAACATAGCAATGGTTAGATGAAAATGGGTCTTTTCAAAATGATGATTATAATAATATTCACATCCCGATTAAAGTAAAATTTGTCTAAAGTCACTACTATGATAAATCACTTAATGACTTTTGTTAGTTTGTACTTTGCTTCATTTTCATTTCTGAATAAAGTTGTTGGCCTTCTTTTGCATTTTTATATGGATAATATTTAATTTTGATGTACTTTAGTATAAAATAATTTTATATGTTTATTCAATTACGTAATATTATATCAATAAAAATAATTATTTTTTATATTAATTATATAAATAGTCATCTAAAAAAATAAAAACATTTTATAATGTGAATGGATCAAAATTAAACTTTTACATGATATCAACCATCAACCATAATAATAATGATGCTAACACTAATGGATCAACTACCATTGCATTTAAAGTACATTACATAATAAAGAGATACCTTTGATTTCAACTTAATTATATATAGTAGCTAGCATCATGACGTGAAATAGCCATGTTAATGCAATAGTTAAATTAAGAAAGAGATAGTAGTTATTTTTAGATGATAACACAACCATAATTGAGGTTTTAAATTTTAATACTCTGTTTCCGTTAGTTTATAGTAAAATTAGCCAAATTAACCGTTTTTCCTCTAATGAATTAATTCTATGTATATATTATATTATCTTCTAATTTATAACTTGATATGATTTTCCAGATAATAAATACTCAAATATTTTACTGTTGTCATAATATATTATTATTATTAGATGTCCATATAATTCTTTTTTCAAAGTGTCTACAAGTTATTTTTTAAATATTTTATAATTTTGATAAATGCAACCAATACTAATTAGGCATAAATTACTATGTGTTGCCACCTTAGCTTGCAAATTTGTACGAGTAATGTCAAATGAAACATATTCGAATATTGTATGGTTACTCACATGGTGTCAATTATTAGATTATATTTAAGTAAAATTCCCACTTAATTTAACTATTGATATCATATAATAAGTCCTCAGTAGGCCTAAATATTTGCTGAAAAAATCTAAAAAAATTTTACTAATAATAAGTAGAACTTTTTAATTAATGCTTTAAAGACACAGTAACGGGCATGCATATCCAACACCTAATTAGGAGTGGTTATCCAACTATTCTCATCAATAATAATGCCTCCAAATATGAGATAAAATGGGGCAGGTGCATAAATAATAATATTAAATATTTTCTGTTAACAGAATAGAAGATTATATATAGCACATAGTAAAGTAAGTGTGTCTTATATTCTTGGAAGATGTTGATGGTGGCATTTGTCAATTGTCATTTTCTTTGAAGAGATGAAAGCAAAGGTGGTATGGTGAGGGGGATAGAGATGTCCAACCAAATATATATATATATATTATATATATATATATATATATATATATATATATATTTTAAATAAGAAAAAAAATTGGTTAGGTGAATCAATCCATCAACTTTAAAAGGTGTGAAGCTAGTTCCACCATAACATGAGTAAGGCATATAGTGCTACTAGTCCTAAAGTTTCATAATATGATTATAATACTCCACATCAATTTGTCTTCCTCTAAAGTTACTCAAGTCACTTCTTAAATTGAAAGGACAAGGAAAATTGAATGATGGCATTATGGCCAACGGTCAATATATTGTAACAATGCTTAATTAAGTAAATAATTCAGCTAACATGTACTTTAAAAATATATGATAAAGTTATTAATTAAATTTTTTTTTTATGAAAAAGATACAAAATATAAATTTTCAATATATTTATTCTGTATTTATTAAAATAAATTATTTAAAAGAACTAATTTGCCCAAGATCTGAACTCCATTTCAAGGTCTACCGCTGGCCAATGGATTGCTGCATGCAATGCGGGCAGAATTCAAACCCCGACATTTGCTTAAACGAACGAGTAAGTTGACCACTCGACCAACCTAAATTGGTTAGTAAAAATTTAGTTGAATACATAGATAATGGTAATTGTTTCACCATTGATCAATTCATTTCAAGACACATGCATTTGAATTCAAATTTTGATTGGTTAAATTATACATTTAATATTTTAAAAATTATATTAAAAATATAAAATCTTAAACTTTTAGTGAAAACTTTTCTTTTGTTTTAAAGAACACATTTTAACCAAATTCATCAAAATACTATATATCTCTAGCCCTGACATTTATTGTTTTTTTTTCTCCCCCTTGTATTTACTACCATTAATTAGTTTATGTGGTAGCTAAAGAAACAAGAATGGCCCGCATTTACTAATGTGACAAATGGTCTATAATTAAAAACTAGAAAAGTCAAAGACTAGTATTTAAGTATTTAACAAAATGATCAAATCAATCTGGTGAACTAGTATATCGGCAAACCAACTTGAGCTGGTCGAATGGTCAGCTCATTCATCTATTTAAGCAAGTGTCAGAGATTGAAATTCCGCCTTGTGTATGCAGCAACTTATTGGAATGAAAAGTATAATCGGATTAAAAATGGCAATTTTTCTATTATAAAATAGGTCATTTTCACTCTATTGAAACACACAATGCATCATAACATTATATCTTGAAAAAAAAAACTATCAACTCAGCATATAAAAGAAATTATAAAAAGAAAGGCATAAAACATTTTCTTCATATGATCTAATGTACAAATATGTATTCATGTCACAATAACACTATGGATCAAATCATCAAAACGGAGTTTTTCTTAAGCCAGCAAGCATATGCTAACATGAGGAGAGTGATGACTAATGAGATTCTTCCATTCATGATCATTTTGTGACACCAAACCTTAATCTAGTTTACAAAGATAACTCTCAATTTAACCCAAAAAGAGAATTATATAATGCAAAATTATATTGAGAAGATAGCATCAAGTAAACAATATTCCCTGATGGATGCATCACCTCTAATCTATACAGCATAAGTATCCTTAGCATTTTAAAATTTATAGATAAGATATATATATAAAAAAATTTTCTAAAAATTATCCTTCGCTTGCCGGATAATTCGCAGCGCTTCTGCATCATCTGCCGTGACTGCAATATTTAACTTCCGCCGGATTTTGGTGCCTAAACGTGCGAAGGAATGGATTGCAAGCCTTTTCTACCTTCAATGTAGTTGGAATCTGCCAGTAACATTATCAATTTTGTCAAAGCAAAATACAAAGATCCAAAGTATACTAATAATGAACAATAGCGACAGATTCGCGAAAAGAATGCACTTCGAAACTCTGAATTACCGTCGGCAACCTTTATTCCTAAGGGGGCTACATGTGCAGCATACAATTGAAGTTCCTCGTTTTCGGGTTCTATAGACAATGCAAACTCAGAATTACTCTGCAAAATTTACAAAGAACCAATGTCAAGGACTCAAGGTTTCACCACACTTAAGCTTAGAAAAGTAGCAGGGAAGATTTAAGATGAAAGCAGGAGAAACTAACCAGTGTGTGCTCAGGCCAAGTATATATTTGTATTATCTGGCAAAACATGATCTTTTAAGAGAAGATAACATCTGTAAACATGGATAAAATTATGGAATTGTCGAGCAAAAATCAGTAAAAAAAAGGCACCATACTTTAAACATGCAATTGTATATTTGTATTCCCAAGTGCAGATATTGAAGAATACAAGCTTTGAAATGAACTATGGATCAATTGTTCTCGTGTTTCCAAATCGTATACTCCGCAAAAGGATAAAGCAAGATATACAACAAAACACGAAATATATATTGTGAAATGCAATGACTTGTAACAGAAGAAAGAAATCCAAATCCTAAACAAAAAGGATAGAAACTAAATATAACTCAAATTCAACCTGTTCAGCGGTTCCTTCGAAGAGCTTGCCACATGATAGGCTGAACAAGGTGTCTCCTGTGAAAATCGCCTCCGGATCCAGGGAAGTAGAAACTTATGTGACCTGCTTATAATAACCAGTCAAGCTAAACTATTAAAAACTAATGTGAATCGAGGTGCAATTAAGAGTTCATTCAATACAAGAGCAAAGAAATAACAATTTAGATTTCATGGAGTCAAAATTTTCAAATTAGATGACGTGGGAAACTGGTCGATATAAAATCATATTAAATAGACAAGTAGACTGAAGAAGACTAGAATAGCCAAACAAGAAAACATTGAGCTGATTTTTTTTTTCTTTTATCAATCGATCTTAGAAAAATAAAGTAAATAACAATACAAATCAGTTATGAATATAACCTTGGGTGTGACCAGGTGTAGCCATTATAAGGACCTCAATGGCCTGCAAACATCCATGTATCTCCATCACTCAAAGAGATATCGATCCCGGGAATTTTGTCATTGTCTACTTCCGAACCAATTACCTGCAATGCAACAGGAGAAGACTTAGAAATAGTCGAAGTAACCTCACTTGAACTCTGCCATTACATATAGGGGGTTCCTTGTTCAGAAGGCCATATATTTTAGGTATATCAGTGGCAATGAAGTTTGAACAAATCGATACTAAATCTATCACCAACAACATGCCTCGGTGTCCCTTGTTCAGAAGGCTACGACGATTTAAACATTTTGCAAAAAGTGCTTCTAGAAACGTTTATTGAAAATATAATAAACTTCAGCAGAAGAAAAGTATCATACCTTTGCCCCATACCTTTCTTTCAACTCTGTATTTCCACCATGTGATCATGATGGTAGTGAGTGTTCAGTATATACGTCAAATTTCGATCTTTCTTGCTCAAAACATCTATGATAGGTGCCGCTTCAGAAGGATCAACGACACCAACTGTCCCAGTGTCTGTATCATGTAAAAGGTATGCATAATTGTCCCCAAGGCAAGGCACCTGAAAAATTAAAGGAAAAAATAAGATAAGACAGGTTAATTTTCGAGCATGTTGCCTCGAAACATCTTACTAGATTATGTGACTAAATAATACTAATCCAATTGCATCATGAACCTGAAAAAGTAATAAGAGATATCTCACCAATTCAATCTGCAATGAGGA
Organism: Arachis hypogaea; assembly: GCF_003086295.3. Classification (NCBI taxonomy): domain Eukaryota; kingdom Viridiplantae; phylum Streptophyta; class Magnoliopsida; order Fabales; family Fabaceae; genus Arachis; species Arachis hypogaea. Next base: position 38,625 of record NW_027255517.1, read on the forward strand.
GGAAATGTTCACTACACTGCAAAACTGGTCTACTCTCATGACCGACTCGCTCCGCGCAGTGTTTTCAATGGTAAAGAAAAGAGTCTCATAACTCCGTATAGAAGACTCTTTCGAATGCAAAGTTGTCTCACATCCAGGCCACACGCAGAAGCCATTTCTATCCTAAACCACATAATAGTAACACAATAACAAAACTATTACAAATAATTATCAATAATCATCTCTTCGGCCAAAATAAAAGTTAAATTGGAATTAGAACAGGGAAACCTGATAGAGATTAGCTTTTTTCTTATAACATAGAGACATAAGGTTAGAATTACAAGAACTAATAATCCACCAACAATGACAATAAATGCAAAAGGGTAAGCCATTATATATAAACAAACCGATTAAAAGTAATGATATAACATCCTAAACACTAAATTAAGTAAAATATTGTTACAATCAATGAAACTAGCAATGTCAGTATGAATAATACTGATGCCACAGTTAGATAAGAATTTAAGAAGCTGCATGGCAAAAAGGCCTTAAAGATTAGAACCCAATCACCTTAAAAGCTAAACTACAAAAGGAAATCCAAACACTTCCAAAGTTATAACCCTTGTAAGAGGCTATAATACAATCAAATAATGAAGTAGATCATCATCAAACTCTCAAACAGAGGGTGCAGTAAGTCCCTCATAAAGTAAAGGGAAAAAATCCCAATTTTTTTTTTCTTAAAAAAAACTTCTTCACATAATATTATCTTTTCATGAATTTACCTTCATGGATGTAAAACAATTCCAATCTAAGACCAAAAAAAAAAAAACTTCATAACTCATCAAATGTGGTACCACAAAAATAACAAAAGGAGAGACCAAAAAAATTTTTCCCCTTCTAGTGACAAACAAAAAGGAAAACTGTTTAGTGTTCATATTCTCTGTTTCCATACAATTCAGCCAACCAGAGTTTTTCTTCCAAAAAATTGAAACTTTAGTCATAAATTTCCAAGTTTGTGAAATGAAGAGATAGAAAGAAAAAAAAAAAAAAAGAAGGGAAGAGAATTGACAAACCTCAGAGGAAGAAGGGAAGGTGGGCATTGCAGAAGAAGGCTTGGAGAGCATCTCACTGCATCTTGAAATTGTGATTTGGAATTGAATCGGAATTGAAATGAAATAAATGAACGAAAAGAGAGAGAGAGAGAGAGATGAGAGAGGAGAGAGAGAAAGCAGTTATGTTTGTAATGTTGGCACACTCTTTTAGTTTACTGTTGAAAAGGAAATTGCTTTTTCTTCCTACCACCCTTTGTCCTCCACCATCTTCATTTAAACCCCTCTTTTTTTTTCTGATGAATAAACACCTAAATTTAATTCTAAATTTTTTTATATTGTAAACTTTGATCCCAATAAATTTATTTAATAGTTCCTTTTTTTATTATTTTACAACCGTCTAATTTATTTAGAATGTGTTTGTAAAAATTAATTTTACAACATAAAACTATTAAAAT